>NW_015159736.1:649381-785332 GCF_001447785.1 Gekko japonicus
AAGTAGAGAGAGAGAGAGAGAGAGAGAGAGAGAGAGAGGGAAAGAAGAAGGGAAGGAGGGAAAGCAAGTGCGGGCAGACAATGGCGAGGGGGGACGCAGGGGGGTTGTGGAGGCCTTTCCAGGCCTCTGTGCTTAGCGCGGGGCTGGAAAAGTGGGGGGGTTGCGGAGGCCTTCCCAGGGGCCCGCGCTTAATGTGGGGCTGGAACGTAGGGCTTCCAGCCTCCAGGTGGGGACTGGGGATCTCCCACTTTTACAACCGATCTCCAGCTGACAGAGATCAGCTCCCCTGGAGAAAATGGCTGCTTTTAAGGGTGGACTCTGTGGCACTGGACCATGCTGAGGCCCCTCCCCTCCCCAAACCCCGCCCTCTCCTGGCTCCACCCCCAAAGTCTCCAGGTATTTCCCAACCCAGACCTGGCAACCCTACTGGAAAGGCGGGTGGTGGTGGTGATGCGAAGGCCTTTCCCAGGCCTGGAAAGGCGAGAGCAACCACCACTTACCTCGCTTCTTCTTTCTCCTCTCGGCCCAACTGAGGAGAGGGCTGCTGGGAGCAGAGGTTGGGGCTTGCTACATGTCCCCACCCCCTGGCCTCCTCACTCCTTGAGTGTTGCTCCAGTGAGCTCTGGCAGCAAATGAGGCCTGCATTTAACCAGGGAAGTGTTCTAATGAATCCAAGCCACTGCCTGCCTGATAGTCACATAGTGAACTTTGTGGTTGAATGGTAGTTTGAATCCATGTATCCCCTGGCCTATTCCTACACTCTAAGCATTTTGCAGTACTGCCTCACCACATCACATAACTCATGTAATTCTTAATGTCAGGTGTCCATGTACTTATATATTCAATTTAGTTATGCCCTAAATGTGGTTTTAATATACTTGAGTATTAACTTTAATCTATATTCTAACAGCCAAGTTGACTAAACCTGAGGATACTTAAATCTAGAGACTGGCCCCATGGATGGGCAAGAAAGATCGTTCAACAAACTTGAAAATGCCCCAGTCTTGCAGAAAAATCTGAAATCTGAAAAAAATGTATTAATGGGATTAAAAACCCCAAAATGATAAAAGGAGTACCAGTAACTTTAAGAAACAGATAACTTCAGTGGCCATTGCACTACAGGCTTGTTTTCTATCGGGGGGGGGGGCTTTCCCTAGGTTGTTTTGCTCTTTGAGGGATGACTCATGAGGGCCAGGCTTAGCAGCAACCACCAAATAACTAGTTACCACTCAACTTGCATGACTTCATTCTGGCTGCTTAGTATTGTCCAACAGCAGCACCTATATGAATGCTAGTGTGGTTTCAGACTAGGACCTTGAATTCCCATTCTGCTGCGGAAACTGACTGAGTGACCTTGAGCCAGTTATATATTCTCATCCTAATTTTCCTCACAGGCAGGGCCAGATTGACCATTAAAAACACCTGGATGCCTCCTGGTGGGTTGATGGCCTCCCAACTACACCTGGGCTGGCCAACCCTCTGGCAGAAGGGCTGAGCCTGACCCACCCAAGCCACGTAAAAGGCAAGAGAGGCAGCGCCCTGCCAGCCTGAGGTGAGGCAGGGGAGAGAAAGTCTGATCAAGCCAATCTCTGTGTGAAGGAGACACTGGCACCCAGCCTGGCAAATCCCTGTGCAAGAGGAAGCAGAGAGTCGCACCTAGCCCAAGCCCTGCACAAGGTGAGGCAGATGGCACCCAGCTGAGGCAAATGATGGTGCTTATCCCAGTTGAGCCATGTTTAAGGTGAGGTGAGGCACAGGGGGGATCCAGCTCAGTTGAGACCCATGTGAGGCAAAGCAAGGCAAAGGGCCATGCCCAGCCCAACCTGAGCCCCGTGAGGCATAGAGCAGCACCCAACTGAGCCCCATGCAAAGCAAGGCTAGACAGCAGGTGGCACCCAGCTGTACCCTGCATGAGGCAAGGCAGAGGGTAGCACCTGACCTGGGCCAAGCCCCATAAAAGGTGAGGCAGAGAGTGGCACTCAGCTGAGCCCTCTGTGAGATGAGGCAAAGCAGAGGGCAACACCTAGCTGAGCCTCGCCAGAGGCAAGGCAGAGGGCAGTTCCTGGTCAACATGAGCCCTGTGCAAGGTGAAGCAAGGCTGAGGGCAATTCCAGGCCAAGGTGAGACAAGACCTCTGCCCAGCCAAAACCCATGTGAGCCAAGGCAAAGAAGAGGACAGTGCCCAGGCGAGCCCTGCATGGGGCAAAGCAAAGGCAGATGGCAGCACCAAGCCATTGTGAGGCAAAGCAGAGGGTGGTGCCTAGCCAAGCCCCATGCAAGGCAAGGCAGAGAGCAGCACCCAGCTAAATGCCACACAAGGTGAGACTGAGGGCAGTGCCCGGCCCAGCTGAGCCCTGAGCAAGGCAAGGAAGAAGGTGACGCTGAGCTAAGGCAAGGCATGGCAGAAGGTGGTGCTCAGCCGAGCCTCAGGCAAGGCAAGACAAAGCAAGGCAGACACCGCCACTGAGACAAGCCCTGCATGAGTCAAGGAAAGGCAGTGAGCTGCCTTCTGCTGAGCCCCGTGCAACACCATGCCTGGCAGTGACCGACTCAGCCCAGCTGAGACAAGAGATGAGGGAAGCATACCCAGCCCCACCAAGGCTTGGCTAAGGCAAGGAAAGCAACACCCAGCCAATTGGTTAAGCAGACTACTTCTTCCTCCTTCCTAACATGCAGGGTCAGGCAGACTACCTCTTCCTCTCATCCTGCCTCTTTTGGGGGTGGGGTGGGGCAGGCTGAGGGAGGGGCCCTTTCCCAGGGTTTTTCACTCTCAGTCTGCCCCTGTGTGCAGGATTGCTCTGAGGGTAAAATGGAGGAGAGAAGAATAAAATAAGGTGCTTTGAGTTTGCATTGTGGAGAAAGGTGAGCTGTAAATGAATATAGCTGTGGGTGGAGTGGCAGATAAAAGTGGAGTGAGTGGCTGGGAAGGAGAGAAGGAAGCAGAGAAAGGTGAGATGTGCCATGTGGAAGGAAAGGGGAAATAGTATGGAGAAAGTGAGGTGGGAGAATGCGTGCCCTTGACAAGTCCTTGCAGGGTTCCCCATTGTGCTGCTGGGCCTGCCCTGGCAACTGGCACCACAAAAGTGGACCGTAGTTTACCTGAGAAGAAGGTAACAGGGGTAGGGCAGAAAACTTAATATGGGGAGAAGAAGGAGGAGAAGATTGGATTTATACCCCACCCTTCACTACCCGAAGGAGTCTTAGAGCGGCTTACAATCTCCTTTCCCTTCCACTCCCCACAACAGGCACCCTGTGAGGTAGGTGGGGCTGAAAGAGCTCTTTCGAGGACTGCTCTTGAGAGAACACCTCTGAGAAAACTTTTGACTGACCCAAGGTCACACCAGCAGCTGTATGTGGAGGAGTGGGGAATCAAAGCTGGTTCTCACAGATTAGAGTCGGCACTCCTAACCACTACATGAGAACTACATCGAGAAGATAAAGTTAGGATGGTAGGAGGAGAGGAGGCAAGAAAAGGGGAGAGGCTATGGAGGCTTTCAAGAATGGGAAAGAGGAAATAATGGAGGAGAGGGAAATTCACCCCACAAATCCTTGCAGATTCTTGTTTGTGTAGATCAGTTTTCATAATCAGGAAACCATTTTAAAATGTATAGGGAAGTTTACTTGTAATTTTTATTATTACTTGTTAAAATAAGAATGTACATAGGATTATACCATTCGTACAATTAAACTTGGATTTATAGAGTATTTAATTTTAAAATCACATAGAACCATAAATCAATATGTTGAGGTATTCTGTACTTTGGAAACATGTACCTCATTGGTATGGATACTTCCCCCCCCCACCACCACCAAAGGTGGTATGATTCTTGATGCAAATTATTTACCCTGCATTTGCTTTTCTGAAGTTTCTCTGAACCTGTAAAATGGGCAGAACATTATAATGTAAGAAATGTCTATTTGCAGATCCAGTTTTCTTTTTTTAAGCTTCATTTTCTGTTGTGATCTATATGTAGAGTTCGTAGGGATTTGGTGTCTGTTGTTTTGCGGAAAATTTCTGTACCTCACTTTGCAGACTTATGCCCACAGAAAAAATTAATGATTTAGCGATTTAATGAAAAGGTATATTCAGCATTTATGTATTTGCAAAATTCTGGACTGTAAAAAATTCAGCTAGGAAATTAAAAGGGGTGTTGTTTTTTTAATGGACATCTGAGTGCTTCATGTTCCACTTTTCCCATTAGCTGTAGCATACTCTGTTGTGGGTTTTTGATTTACTGTCTCAAACAGGCTTCAAAAATATAATAGAACATCTTTAATTAAATCCCAAAAACTCACATTCAGGGATAAATAATAATCCATCAGCTATTTCATTCTCTTACAGTACCCAAGAGGACTTGACAGTCTTAATCACTTCAGCCATTTATACCTTCATTTTAGCTCTATTTCAGTCAAGCCATTTAGTGGAGTTTATCTAAATTACAGTATCTTTTTTTATCACACGTCTGGAGCTGTAACACAGAAACTAATTTCTGGTGCAAAATGGAATATCTCAGAAGCACAGGCATCAGTAGCAGAGGCGCATTAGAATGAAAAGTTACCTGTCACTAACTGATATTTGTCTCTGTAATGAGCTGAACCAGTCAGGAAATGTGGCTATAATAAAATTAGGAGCCACCAGCAGCACAACAGAATGCTAAGCATAAAGGAACATGACATTTCTTGTGTCGTTGATACCAGAGCTCTTCCGCGTAGTGAGCAGAGGACATTTCATTAGCCAAGCTAAAATGCCTTGTACAATGAACTTTGAATAGATGACATAACAGCACATAAATATTAGAGGCACAATCCTATAAACTTTGAATCCAGTGGCACCTTTAAGACCAACAAATTTTTATTCAAGGTATGAGATTTTGTATACATGTACACTTCCTCAGGTACATTGAAATGGACGTTATCTGTCCATATGTGTGTGTGTGTGTGTGTAGAGGATGAACAGCAAATTAGCATCTTTCCTTATATATAATTCTGTTTTGGTCATGGACTCTCCTGAACATTCCACATGATCCCAAATCAGTTCACTCCCTGATCTACCACTCAGAAGCTGTCCCTATCCACTGGCTGCCTTGCCTGAGTCTCACCCCCAATATTCTAAACAGTTTGCCTCTCCCCCCAATAGCCAGTCGGAACACAGAGGTCATTTGCTTATGTGGCCTGATTGGCCTTTGCCTCTAACATTCTAAACAGTTTGTTGTTGCGACTCATTGAATGTGTCCTGAGGTAAAATATATATCCCAATTCCCCCTTAAATGGTCACTGGAATTGCCAAAATACATATACTGTATGGAATTGTACCCTGCTAAGGTCCCTCCGCAACCCAAACCCTGCCCTCCACAGGCTCTACCTCTCAAATCTACAGGTCTGGCTCTCCCCTTAGTATTGCCAGTCTCCAGGCACCACCTAGAGATCTCCAAGATCAGTTGTCCTGGATAAAATGGCTGCTTTGGGCAATGGACTTGTCTTCTACGCAGGGTAAGGTTTATGAACTAGAATGTACCCCAGAATCCACTGAATCATCACAAAGAATTCTGGAGGACAAGACAACCACATTTGGCACTGGGAACTGATGATGCTGGGAACAGCATATTACAATCCAGATTTCTGCAGCAACCATTACAGTTTCCTATTCAAACACCCATGTGACTTTCAGAACCCCATTTAACAATGTAAAGGATTCTGATCCAGCCTTTTCTATTTGTAGTGAATGCTAGCCATTCTTGAAGCAACTTGGAAGTGTGCTTATAGGCAGGTGGCTATTGAATTGTGGTGTTCCAAGTAGCTGTCTGCTCCACTTTTATCAGGGATAGGTAGCCCATTTCTGCCAGAATGCCCATGAAAAGTGCAACATATACCTGTGAAGATGTTGGTGTACCAATAATAAACAAAGAAGGGGAGGGAGATGTGAGGGTTATGCTTGGCTAGGCACACTGGAATTATGTTGAGCCCTAGCTGACCTGCCAGCTCACTGTGGCACTTTAAGTCAAAAATTGGCTCTGTGTGCTGAGTAAAATTATCTGGCATTGTTCAGCACACTTCAGTACTGAGTATGTCCTACTTCTACCTTAGCACAGCAGCAAAGTCTTTGTGTAGCTCTGTAAAAATTAGCCTTCCACTGCCACTGATAATGTAGCCATCTATTGCTCTTATTCTCCTGGCAGATTCCTGATCTTTAGTTCTGCCAAAGAAACACTGTACAAGTCTACACAGTGGTATCATATTTTCATGGTTAATTCTTTCAGATGGGGAAAGCTGATTTTTCTGCCACTATTCTGCAACTAGCCCTCTTTATCTGGCTACACTAATCCATGCCTAAGTAACTTGAAGGCTATATAACTGTAACACACTCTACATGAGGCTGACCTTGAAATTGATACAAGGAAGAATGATAAAAGGGTTGGAAGGGATCTAATACGGAAGCATCGTCCAGAAAAGCCCTGAAGCTGTACCACCACCGCCCTCTCAATCAATTTGCCCAAATAAGCCAAATTGGAAACCGGCCAATAGTTGGCCAATTCGGCCGGATCCAAAGATGGTTTTTTCAAGAAAGGACGGACCATCGCCTCCTTGAGAGCCCCCAGGAACTGTCCCTCTGATAGGGACTTGTTGATGATCTCCCTAAGGGCTCCTCGAAACCCCTCGTGGCCCGCATTAATGAGCCAGGAAGGGCACACAAGGACACACATGGTTGGGCGCACAGTTACGAGCAATCTGTCAACTTCCTCAAGGCTGAGCAGGTCGAAATGGTCCAAAACCGATGCTGACATGCAAGGGGCCTCAAGTTCACTCACTGTTTCAAATGTGGCGGGGAGGTCACGGCAGAGCATCAAGACTTTATCCACAAAATAGCTCGCAAAAGCCTCACAGCCAATCTCCAGTTCTCTCACATTTGGACTGCCCTGAGGCAGGACTGTTATTGACCGAATCGTTCTAAATATTTGGACTGGGCGTGAGCTAGTGGACACAATCTTGGCTGCAAAGAACTCCCTCTTTGCCACCTTGACTGCCATCTCCTAGGATCTCATAAACGTCCTATAAGATGCTCTTGCAGCTTCATCACGGGCACGCTGCCACCATCTCTCCAGCCATCTTAATTCCCACTTCATTCCCCTCAACTCCTGGTATACCAAGGAGCGAGTTTGGAGCGAGGGCGCAGAGGGCACCAAGGAGCGATCTCGTCGATGACTGTAGAGAGTCGGCCATGCCACTCCTCCACAAGCTCATCTAACGAGCTGCCGTAGGGCATCGGATCCTGCAGGGCCTTCTGGAACCGCAATGGGTCCATTAGGCTTCGTGGGCAAGCTAAAATACGCTCTCCGCCTAAACAGGGTCGGGATGGAACATTCAGATGGCCCTTCAGGGCATGGTGGTCCAACCACGGTACTGCCAAAGCAGTAATCAGGTCCACCGTTACCCCAGCCGCGAAGATCAAATCGAGCATGTGTCCTGCCCGGTGGGTGGGTGTCATGAATTGGGAGAGTCCCAGCACCTCCATGGACGATTATGTTGGTTATCTGGGGCCACCCATCAGGACCATATTACTCCTATTTCGAGAACTCTTCAGTGGCCCTCACTTGGTTTCTGAGTCCAATTCAA
Source organism: Gekko japonicus (assembly GCF_001447785.1). Lineage (NCBI taxonomy): Eukaryota > Metazoa > Chordata > Lepidosauria > Squamata > Gekkonidae > Gekko > Gekko japonicus. The sequence continues at coordinate 656,993 of NW_015159736.1, forward strand.
GGCGCTGCCGGTTACCTTTAGCACCCTTAATGACCTGGGGTCTACATACATGAAAAGCTGCCTTCCTATGCAGCAGCTTCACTCTTCCCAGCAAGGTACATTGTCTGCCCTCCCTCCCCTTTTCAAGGTATGTTCTGCAAAGTCCTTTGAGATTGGGCTCCACCTGTCCCTGTATGTTCCTGTGCAGACGTTTCATTGTTCCCTACGAAGAGCATTGTCTGTGCTCCCTTTGTCATATTCTGCAATGGTCTGGGCTTGGGCTTGGAACAGCCTCCTGGAAGAGTGAATCGGCTGCATTCTGGAGAGTTTGGGGGCAGTCTGAGTCTGGAAAAAGGCAATGGTTTCCTGCATCTGAATAGTTTGTGTTAGACTGCTTATTTTAATGCAGTTTTAATCTATTTAATTATTTCAATGTTTCAATGAAACAGTTTAAATGTATTTTGCATGCATTGTTGTTACTACCCTAGGTCCTGAGCTTTCAGGTGGCATTGTGGGTGTATACATATTTTAAATAAATATCCCACTTTCTCAGTTGAGCATCAGCAATATAAAACCAACTGATACAGTTGTGATTTCTCAAATGCAGGGCAAATCCTTTCCCCCTCAGTTATTCAGTTGTCATTCTAGAGTGCAGTGAAGTCAATGGAGTTTAGCTAGTTTAAATAATTAAGGCAAAGTGAATTGATGCCCTAGTGCTTTTACAGTCCTGTGCATCTACACAAAGATGGGTTTTAGGGCTGGGACTTAAATTAGGTCAGAAGTCAATCATTGCAAGTTACAGGCAAGCAGTTAAGGGTAGACAATAGTAATAAGGATTTAGAGCAGTATAGCTCCCCCAGGAGAGAATTGTTCACTCTGGCAGTTCTCAGAAGTAGTGTTTAAATGGTTTATTATCACAACAGGAAGCCAACTATGTAACATTTGATGCTCATAAATGAAGGCATGTTATTCAATGAAGTCAATGTAAAGTAATATTTCTGATGATGACTGCATTTTGATGATGACTGCAACATACTAGTGTCACTGAGGCGCAAGAGTGCAGTTTTTTTCAGCATTACGTTTTACTGTTCTCTTTCAAAGGCTCTTGCCCATCTCATTGCATAGCTTGGCTGCTGCGTTGACAACGACAGTACTAGTTGTGCTAAGACTGTCGTTCTGCTAGGGTTTCAAACTATGTTAGAGGTAAAAGTAGGTGCATCAGGACTGTTCACTATCTAAAAAGAAGTTGTAGGCAGCTGTGTAGGTCCAAAGCAAAATCCAAAAACAAGAGCAAAATCCACACAATCCCTTTCATTTGGGAATTCTTATTCTTATTTACTATGATTTGTATCCTTTCACCACTCCCCTGCTGGCAGCAGATGTTCCTTAGGAAACGTACAGTGCCCCCACCCCCAAAAAGCACTGCTGAGTGAAGGGGGAGCCTCACAGACAAAAAAGTCACATGGTCCAGAAGACAGCACTGAGGAAGGGAACTGGGTAAGAAAGCCACTTTTCTTTCACTTGTAGGACCCATTAAGTCCTATAATCTAAACCACTACAAGTGGAATTGCCAAAAGCAAGGAGAGCAGAGAGATGAATGTGCAAAGATCGCAAGCTTCTCTGAAGAAGTGTGCGCGCACAGGAAAGTTTATACCTTGAATAAAACTCTGTTGGTCTCAAATGTGCCATGGACTCAAACGTTGTTAAGCTTCTCAAGTGCCCAAGATGATGGACTAATTAAAAGTAAAGCTTCATAAGGATTTCCTGCACAACATGGAATGCAGAAAGCTTTTTCTTTTTTTGCTGTCAAGTCACAGCAGATTTATGGTGACCCGCAGAGTTCTCAAGGCAAGAGACATTCAGAGGTGGGTTGCCATTGCCCTGTCTCTGCATAGTGATCCTAGTTTTCTTTTGTGATCTCCCATCCAAATACTAACCAGGGCCAACCCTGCTTAGCTTCCGAAATCTGATGAGATCAGGCCAGGCTGGCCTATCTTGGTCAGGGGCAGAATTACTTCTGCTTAAAAGTTACAGTGCATTCCCCTAGCCCCTGAATTAGGATTGTGCTGTATTTACAGGTTATGACACCTGTAGTGCTGATATCTGTATGATCTGTGGGTACTATTCATGCCTGCCATACAGCAATCCCTTGAACCCAAATAAATCCATGGAGGTAGGTGTGCATGTATTTATTGAGGACATAAATAATTCAGGCCTGATTTATGCTTTCAGGAGAATGAGGTAGTAAAATGCTGAGGTAGTTGAATGGGTTGCACCAGATACAACTATTGGTGAAAGTCCAGTAGAAATGTAGAGACCAACAAGATTTTGTGGGTATAAGTTTTTGGGAATCAACGCTGATAAAGGGAACTTTGACTCTTGGACCCTTTGAGACTAAAATTTATTAAAAAAAAAAAGCTTATACCCCAAAATCATGTAGGTCTCTAAGGTGCTACTGGACTAAAATCTAGCTCCTTGTGTTTGTGTGTGCACTCTCACACAAAGGTACATTCAGAACTGGAAATTATCAGTTGCAGACTGCAAAGGAGCTGTCCGTTCTACCAATTTCTCCTGTATGCATAAATCAATTGTTAGATTTCTCCAATGACAGTGATGTATTCTGTCAGTAAACAGAGATTTGGGCTAGCAATCTCTCCTACAGTACTAAAAGAGATGGGAAAGGGTTAGTTTAGTGCCCAGACTCTGGTCGTTCCATCAGGTTTGGAGGAAATATGATGATGCCTTATATGACTATTAAGTTTCTTTCTCTCTCTGCAGTTTGAAGCAGTAGGTACAATTGTGTACACAGGGACATAATTGTTCCCAGATTTTTATCTCAGAACAACATTTCACATAATTTGATTTTTATCAAGTCCCTAAATGACCTTAAAAGTGAAATTTATTTAATCTCATTACTTATTGTAAAAAAAAATACAGCACCTTTAGGAAACAGTTCAAAGGACAGGCCTTCAGTATTTGCTAGGAGGCAGGTGGTGAAATGTTCTGCTAACGCTTACATATTTAGCACACTCATTAAATTTTACACTGCGCATATGCATGCGCTTCCAGTGGTGCAATTAAAATTTATGCTTGTATTTTACATTCTCTGTTTTGTGCATCTGTCTCTTGTCAGCTGTATACAAACAGAAAAAAGCAACAGAAGCACATTCATAGCCTCTGAATCTAATGTCCAATTCATGTGCCCTCAATGATGTTGAAATATGGAACACTGATGTGTGGCTGCTTGCTGAAGTGGCTGTGCAACTGCATCATTGTTCATTACATGCACATGGACAATTTAGTGTGCCACCCCAGACCAATTCTTGGAAGCTTTTAAGATGTAACATCAGGCAAATCAGGATGTGAATAAACATTGGAGAGAAATAACTTTAAAAGATTAGTAAATAAATATTATCCTTCTGTGCTTCTGCCATGGAATTTCTTTGGAGGAACATATGTAGCTTTTTAATTAAATAGTTGTGTTTTATTTTTCACAGCTGTTCTTTACATCTTCTTTAGTGTTTTGTAAAATGAATTTAAAAATAGTATAACTGATTGACAGCCCAATGCATATCTGCTGGCAAGTAAGCCCCCTTGATTCAATATTCTCAAGTAAGTATGGCCCAAACTGTAGTGTGTTTCTAATTTTTTAACCTTATTATTTATTTTATTTTATTAATTTTATTATATTTTTATCCCATCCTTCCCGCAAGCGGCTCTGGGCGACTCACATTTATTGGCAGCATGTGCCAAGTAAGCATAAAACATTTAAAAACAAATTAAAACAATAATACAATAAACAGATAACAATTTAACAAGTTAGTGCTTGCTATGGTGGTCATTCCTTCAATAATTTAAAGGTGGCGTGTTATAAAATGTAGTTCTAAAATCCTGATTCAGTGGTATTCCGGCCTCCCACACATTATTAGCATTTTTAGTACAGAGGAATATGAGAATGGTATAGTGTCATTATGCCACCACAAATTCAACCAACAGGTGACCCTTCGGGTGCGTTCAGATGGGGTGTTTCAGCCGGCATAAACTGTACCGGTTGGAACCGGTACAGTTTATGCCGGCTGAAACGCGATCACACTTACCTCCCTCACAGCAGAGCCCATCGCTGTATGCCCGTTCATATGCTGTGGGCGTCGGCGTTTTTTTTTTTTTAACTCAGTTTGAGCATGCGCATAGGCAACCATCCACAGAATGGCGATCTTTGCGCATGCTCAAAACACCCCGTATTACATTTAAAGTTTAAAGGTAAGGACTTACCTTTAAAGTTTAAAGCCCAAACTGGCCTCCCTGGAGTCCCAGACTCCTCCGAAACATTAAACTAAGGCCCTTTTCTTTTCTTTTTTAAACAAACGCCGGGGTAAAGCTTTGCCCAAGCGCATATCGGCAACCTAAAAAAAAATGGTGGGCGAAAATCAGAAGCCTCAGGCTTCCAAACAGAAGTGGCTAGACACCAGTGGAGAGCGATCAGACGGGGGTAAACTGATTACAACCATTGTACTCAGGATACCACCACTTGGGGACCTAGTGGCAGAGTACAACGGTTTAAAGGGCTTTGCAACGGTTAGGGACAGAAGGCAGATGTTCTACGTGTGAACGCCAGTAAGTTCACTGATTGCAACCGGCACCTATTCCATTGCAAATGCCCCGTCTGAATGCACCCTTCATGTCCCACTCCAGCTTAATGTATGTATGTAAATGCTGTCAAGTTGCAACTGTCTTATGAAAACCCAGTGAGGGGCTTTCAAGACAAGTGAGAAGCAGAGGTGGTTTCCATTGCCTTCCTATGCAGATTCTTAGCTTCCAATATGTGATAAGAGAGGGCTATACCATTTATGTATTTTATGTATTTCATTCAATTTCTTAACCAATTAAAACTACAAAAATTCAATATTAAAACGTTCAACATAAATGTTTAACACTTTAAAAAGAAGATGGCATATCCAGCATTCAGATTTTTCATAGGGGGGAGGAGGGGAGGGTGCCAGGTAGATGTAAGAGAACCATTGCTGGCCTCAACCGAAGGCCTGGCAGAACATCTCTGCCTTGCATGCCCTGCAAAATTTTAATAGATCAGATGGGGCATGGGTGTTATTTGGCAGAGCGTTCCACCAGGCTGGGGGCAAGGCTGAGAAAGCCCTGGCCCTGGTCGAGGCCAGCCCGATCTTTGGGACCAGGAATCACCAGGAGATTCTTATCTGCTGATCTCAATGCCCTTCAGGGGATATATCAGGAGAGGCAGTCCTGAAGGTACGTAGGCTTTAAAGGTAAGCACCAAAACCTTGAATTTGATCCAGTGCTCCACTGGCAACCATGCTGTCTTCTCTCCCCCAGATTAATTTGTTTGTGATTAACTGTCATTAAAAAATGACCATGTTGTTGCAAGGCATTCAAATCCCATTCCTTTAAAGGGCAGTTAATCACAGCTCTTACAGGGAGAGAGTTAATGCATCTATAGTGATTGGCTATAAACATCACTGTCATTGTGGAAGTTCTTAGTTACAAAGAAATTATGAAAGAGAAAAGGTCATGTTCACAAAAATAATCCATCATAGATTGCAACCAATGGACTGAAACCTCTAATGGTTGAGCCTACTTCTGAAATTTACTCCATTGGCAGAATGGAACCTTTGGATCCAGCCCCATGTCTTTGGTTTTGCCAGTGTGTGATGTCAATTTTATATTAATTCCCTGGAGTTATTTTGTTGGATGTAGATGACTCTATCAGCACTATCTTTGTCTCCAGTTACAGTAACAATCTAGTCAAATCAAAATGCAGCATTTTAAATGCAATTTTTAGTTGCCTTCCTACACTGCCAGAGGAAATACAGTGAATTGAGTTATATTGATCCTTTGAAATATATTCTTTTCGCCAAGTATGAAAGCAGCTTTGCGATTCATTAGAGTAAAATGCAGCAATTCTATATATGACACCTAGCCGTGCAAAACCATAAACATATTTAATGTTTCTACCTTTAGGCAGAGCCATAGGGCTTTACTATGAGGTTTCATTTTAATTTCATAAGAAGAAAGTTCCCTACAGACAGCTGCAAAGTTGGTTAAAAAATTGCCCTTCAGCAAATCTTCATATTACGCTATTCATTTCAAAATCAATATGGCACTTCTACAAACTGAAGTGTCAGGCTATGTGGCACACATTTAAGGAACTCTTAGCGGCTACACTATAATGTGTACTTTCTCTTTATATTCTCAGTTTACAGCTTTATTTTCAAAATATTTTAAATCTTGTCTAATTAAGACAGAATTGTCTCAGCCTAAAATCCATACCACAAAGCATTTTTTTTGTTTTTTACTGGCCTTGATCCTATGAAAGTTAGGAACTAATATTCCATTAAAAGCCATAGAACCTGTTAGTCATGACTAACTGGTTAAGTTGTTTCTTCTCATGGTGTACTAATTGCCTGACTTTTGTGATGACAACACAGTCTGAATTTTTTTCTAGCGCCATTAACACTATTGGGGAGTTTCGTGATGGTACTCAAAATGGCAGATTCTATTCACAGTGAACAAGTCAGACTGCTTGTTTGCATTTGCTTGAATCTGAACCACTATGACCCCACAACAGCACTATGAGCCCACTGGAAAATCACATCTGATGGTTGAGGGAACCCTTGAAAATGGCATGTGCTGTGGTATAGGGAGGTACAGTGGTGATTAATTAATAATTATCGTATGGCAGTGTGTGTAGTATAGCCAGGAGATTGTAAGATTGTCTGGTGGCCAGAAGTTTTAGCTCTTTTAGTGTTATGCACCACTAGGTGGTGATCCAGACTTGTTTTTAAGGCAAGAGATATATCAGAGATGGTTTGCAATTGCCTGCCTCTTTGTCACGCCCCTGGTATTCCTTGGAGGTCACCCATCCAAGTACTAGCCAGGGCCGACCCTGCTTAGCTTCTGAGATCTGATGGAATTGGGCTAGCCTGAATCCATCACAATTGCCCCTTTGCTCAATTTGTGAAACAGCTTGGTTTATACCTAAAAGGTGATTTCTCTGCTGCCCCTTTCTGCTGTACTCCCCCCTGTGTCATATTCCTTCATATGCCACATAACACCAAGAGGTCTTCCACAGGCAATGATGGAAAGAGGGATCTGTGAAATTTGTTCTGTTCACAGAACCATTCTGTTCTGCCTTTGTGTGCAGGCAAGGAGAAACTACCTCTTCACCTTGAGCAGGATAGTAATCTGCATTAGGCTGCAGGGGGGAGGTGCTGGAGAATTTTTCTTTCTAAATGCAATCTTGTGTACTTACCAAAAGTTCTTACCAGAAGCAGTAAAGGGTAGCTCTAGGAGTTGCCATAGAATTTCCAGCAATTCCTAGAGCTACCCTTTGTCACATCCAGCAAGAATTTGTAGTAAGTACACGAGGCCGCATTAAAAAAGAATAATCTCCCACCGTCACTCTAAGTAGCAGCAGGCAACAGAACCTGGAAGCAGGATCCCCCATCCCTGCCAGGGGTTTTCCACACCTAATTCTGCACTGTTTTTTTAGACATCACCTTATTACTTTTTTTAATTTGGGGAAAGACATTTCTTTGTCATTTTACTAAAGTAGCTCCAATTCACATTTTAGATAAATGATTTCATCTATTTAATAACATTTCTGGTGCAATGTGATAGATCTCGCTTTCTGATTCACATTAGCTCTAAACAGTCTTCCATCTTTGCTACTGAATGACCTGTTGCTTTCTTTGACAATATTATGTTTTAGTCACATGGGATTGTCCTGTGGAGGCTTACAGCAGAAGAATAGCTTCTGCCCCAGCTGCTAGATTTTCAAACTAACTCTGTTACTTTCATGTCCATCATTTTTTTTTAGTATTTTCCTTTTGCCTTTCTCAATAAATCACAGATCTTAAACACAAGGGTTCTCCCCATCCATATGTTTCTTTTTTCAACAAAGTCCTCGCTATATTTTGATATCTATCTGTGTCTATTGCCATTTGAGTCACATTAAAATACAACATAGATTTCTTTGGATACAGCTAGCTATCAACTAGTTCATACTGATTTCATACCCCAGTTGTCCTTTTCAAATTTTCAGCATTTTAAAAAATTGTCTGTGCTGTACTGTCTGTTCATCTTTTATGCCTGAAATCAGATATCATCAGATTTATTCTGCAGGAAATTGGAGTGATGTCCTTGATGAAGATACACATGGTTGTTTTAGTAAAATGGGGGGAAGGGATGAGAGAACCTGGCTACTGTCAGGACCAAGCCCATGGTCATTGTGTTCCAGGGTCAAATTTGGCTTAAGCACCTTCCCTTGGCCTCAGATGAAGAGGGGAAGGATTTAGCACTTCCCTGTTCCACCTTCTCTACTTTAGCTCTAATCCCTTCTGAGTCAGGAGCCCGAGTCAGGAGGAGTCTCTGCCTCAATCCTCCTGCCTCAAGTCTTTTAAAGGCCCTAGCTGGACGTGGAGCATGTCCAGAGTCCTCCTTCTACCAGAAGCCCTATGGGGATGCAGCCAAGCCTATGGAGATTAATAGTGCCTTCTGGTCAGTCTTTCCCCTGACACTTTCCTTTCCCATCCACAGGAAGGAACGTCTAGACAGCTAAATTGCCACACAGCTCACTGTCAAAGAACCCCCTGTCAGTGACCAGCTGACTTAAAAGGCCAGCTGTTACTGATCTGCTGGCAGGGTGTATCCATTTGCCTACTGGGCCTAGTGGATGCAGAGCTTAAAAATGTGGGGTACCAAGGAAGGAGGTCTGGTGTTGCCCACTCCACATCCCAACAACTACATATTAGGCCAATTACATGTGACATATCATGGTGTGGTTGCCACACAAAAAAAGTCTTCTCAATGCATGCATGATCCACATTATTGTAAACAGTAGAACAAAGTTTGAGTCCAGTGGCACCTTTAAGACCCACAAAGTTTTGTTCAAGGTATGAGCTTTCTTGTGCATGCACACTTCCTCAGACAAAAGCTCATGCCTTGAACAAAACTTTGTTGGTCTTAAAGGTGCCACTGGACGCAAACTTTGTTCTACTGCTTCAGACCAACACAGCTGCCCACCTGGATCTATTATTGTAAGCAGTAATATAAGCAAGCACAGTTCACGTGGGTTTTCTGTAACTTCCTACACCATCAGTTTCCCCAATGCTACCACTGGTGTAGGAAGATACCATGGTAATCTGGGGAAGTCAGCACGGATTTGTTCCCAACAGGTCCTGCCAGACCAACCTCATTTCCTTCTTTGATTGAATTACAAGCTTACTGGATCGAGGAAATGCTGTTGATATTGTTTACCTAGATTTCAGTAAAGCTTTTGAAAGGGTTCCCCATGATGTTCTGATGGGTAAACTAAAGGACTGTGGACTGGACTCTAGGATATTTAGGTGGATAGAGAACTGATTGGAGAACTGTACTCAGAGAATAGTTGTCAATGGCATTTCATCTGAATGGAGGGAGTGTCCAATAGGGTGCCATAGGGCTCAGTTCTGGGCCCAGTACTTTTCATTATTTTTATAAATTATCTGGATGAGGGTGTGGAGGGGCTACTCATTAAATTTGCAGATGACACCAAATTGGGAGGAGCAGCAAACACACCAGAAGGGTTGTCACTTAAAGGAGGGCAGGGAGATGTTCTTGTTCTCAGCAGAGGACAGGATTTGCAATGATGGGTTTAAATTAAGTGTGAGAAAGTATAGGCTGGAAATTTTTTTTACAGTAAGAGTTGTACAACAGTGGAATCAGCTGCCTAGGGAGGTGGTGAGCTCCCCCCTCACTGGCAATCTTTAAGCAGTGGCTGGACAAACACTTGTCAGGGATGTTTTAGGCAGATCTTGCATTGAGCAGGGGGTTAGACTTGATGGCCTGCATGGCCCCCTCCAACTCTATGATTCTATGAGTCTATGAAATTAACATACCCAAGTTAAGCCACACTTAAGTACCCTGATATGGTTGCAGCCAACTGCAAGGGGCTAAGCCATGAATCAGGCCTGCCTTAGCTTTGTTAGGTACAAATATGAGAATTTGGATCTTTTCATATACCTTTAATTCAGTGGTTCTCAACCTTCCTAATGCCGCGACCTTTTAATACAGTTCCTCATGTTGTGGTGACCCCCAACCATAAAATTATTTTCGTTGCTATCATAAGACCATCGAAAATTTGTGTTTTCCAATGGTCTTAGGCGACCCCTGTGAAAGGATCGTTCGACTCCCAAAGGGGTCACGACCCACAGGTTGAGAACCGCTGCTTGGTGTCAGACAACAGAACTTTTGATATATTCTTTATGGTACATGACTGTTTAATCAAAACAACCAGTTACTTAGATAAGAGGAAGGGCCACTGATGATGATGTTAATGGCACAAATCAATAAACTGGAATATGGGTGTGGGATGCATGTGGCCTATATTTCAAAATGTACTCAAAGAAATGTATTCACAGGTATGCTTAGATGATGCTCAGAAGCCTGGTTGCCTTGCAATAGAATTGGAGACAATGTAGTCAGGCTCCCATATAATCATCCTCAGTTTGACATTTTAGTAGTTTGTTTAATTGAATGTAACTATACAGTCTAGCAAAAGAGAAACTAGTGTTTATGGCCTCCAGGTAAACACTAACGTGCTTCATCCACATAGGAGTGATGGACACGGACTTCTGGTTGGTGGATTGGTGATGGCAGTCGCTCTCCCCAGTTTGCAGGGAGGCGATTAGCACACCAGCAGCAAGGAGGGGTGCTGCCTCAAGCGGCACCCCCACAGAGCCCTTGTGATGGGTTCCAGGCCAGAGGGCTTTTGAGGGTTAGCCTCCTCGATGGCTCGATGCCAGAGAATAGAGGCTTCCCTCCACCCTGATGGTCCTACCGCTGAGTGACCATATGGTACAAGCTAATTCGACCAGGACAAGTGCAGGAGATCGAGCAGAACAATGAATGAGAGAGCGAGGTCTGTGAAAGGACCAACAATGAACGTGAGTTTGAAGTACTATTTTGATAAAATGGAGTCCCCCCCCCGTGGGAAAAGCGGAGCGCAAGGAGGGATGCCTATTGAGTGCAGAGACAGATCAATGGAGTGAAGGGGGTATGGGGGAAACAAACAGCGAGACTATATTGAGAGACTTACTTGAGTACCGATACCAAAAAGAAGAGTCTTTCGAGCCCTGACAAAGCGGTTTGAAATTGTAAACAAAGAGGGAACATGGCGGCTTCCCAAGGAAAGTTTAAACTGAAACCAGGCAGCCAGAGTCCAAGACCAGAAGAGGGAGCAGACATCATAAAGTCACTAGCGGATATGCTGAAGCCGGTAATGGAGCAACTCAGTGGTATTAACCAGAAACTGGCTACATTAAATCAAAACTTTGCTCAACAGCAGCGCCAGCTGGCAGAAATGGAGAAGAAAGTGGAGCAAGTTACTGAAAAAGTTACAGAAATGGACACCGCAAATAAGAAAGTGAAGAAAAGAGTGACAGATGTGGAAACAACACAAAAACTTCAGGAAACTCAGTAACAGGCTTATCAGTGGAGGAAATAATAAAAGACATGGAAGCTGCCTATAGAGCATACTCCAATTATATAAAGAAAAATAGCCTGCCTGGAGAGATTGTGGTTAGATTTGCGAGAAGACAGACCAGAGATGCAATATTAAAGGAAACTTCAGCAAATCCACTGAAATCTGGAAATATAACCATCAGAACTTTAAAAGACATTCCATTTGAAATACGTCAAAAGTGGAAAAGCTACAAGGAGCTCATCTCTTCAAACCAATGGAATTCAGTATCGGTGGGCGATTCCTGAAGGTGTCATTTTTAAAATCAACAATAAAAGAGAGAAGATTGACTCCATTTTTAAAGCTAAAGAGTTTTTGAGACGTCAGCTGGGATCAGAGGAAGACCTGAAAGATGAAGAAACTAAATCAAGTGACTCTGCTACTTCTGGAATGGACGAGGGTTCTGTGGGCGAAGCGGGAGCAGTGAAAACTGTATATGACTTTAGAGACAGAAAACTGAAGTAAGGGCAGAAGGACTCTGTAAACCGCCCTTTGAAGCAAAGAAGATGCTCAAGAAGTTCTCTCATAAAAATTAATTTACTAACATAGAAGTAAAACAAGAACTCTACAAGTATATTGTGTGACTAACACTTTTATTACTAACATATAGCTTAACATGGAAATTATCTCCTTCTCTTGGGTTTTTAGTTAGTGTGGGTATCTTTCCTTTATCCCTAGTTGTAGTCCCTCCCTATATTTTTCGTTGCAGTTCAGTAGTCTTATGAAAAATAATAAAATTTCCCCCTTGGAGGTTTCAAAAAAAAAGGAGGGATGGGCACGAACCGCATTTTTGCAGTTCAATTTGTGACTGAATTACGAACCTATACAGACTAGGAGGTTGGTTCATGAACCAAACCAGTTCATATGGATTCATGACCCCTGCTTTCTGCTCCCTGCCACTTTTCACAGGGATCAGAAAGCAGGGGTTTAATGGCTGGGAGTTGAGCCGTGCTCTGCCACTCAGCTGTTTGGTTTAACTGGCTCAGAGCTGAACCCCCCTTTAAACAGCTGGGTCACATGGAGCAAACTGCTCCACATGGTTCAGCTGTTTAAAGAGGCTTTCTTGGGTAGCTGGTCCCTGGGGCTGGCTGCCAAAGAAAGCTCTTTTACACAGCTGAACAGTTTGCTCCACTTGGCTTAGCTGTTTAAAGGGGCTTTTGGGGCAGCGAGCCCCAGGGACTAGCTGCCCAAGAAAGCCCCTTTAAATAGCTGAGCTGCAGGAACAGGCTCAGCTGTTTAGAGCCCAAAACAGCTGAGCTGCAGGAGCAGGCTGCCCCTGTGGCTCAACTGTTTCTGATCTGCGCAGCCTGCTCCCACCACTCAGCTGTTTTGGCGACTTTCATGGGGAGGATAAAGCAGGGGGCTCCCCACAAGTCCACAAGTTTCCATGAACTGCCTTAAAAGTTTGTCAAGGTTTGTGGCTGGGCTGCAGTTTGCAAACTTCACTTCACAAACCATGAACCAGCCAGAAGTCATCATGAACAATGGTTCATGAGCTGCTTTGTGCCAATCCCTAGCTGTGGCTCCACACTATATGCGTAACTTTCACTTTCTTCAGCATTTTTAGTATTTATTGATTTGAAAAAAAATAATTTATTGAACTTTGTTGTTATTTCTTCCACTATATTGCTTCACCAGTATGAAGTTATTTGACAAGTAGCCATTAACAAAAATTGCTTATATGTGCTTTCAAAGGAAGCGATGGGAACAAAAGGGGAGGAAAAAACCTACATGAAACCTGACTGTGTACTGGCGTTAATGTGAAAGTTAGAAGCTGGAAATGGAGGGTGGGATTTTTGTTCACTAATGGCTCCCCTGCTGGACTGATTGAAGCTGGGCACTTGACAAACATATTGTAAAGGCATTGCTCCCAGAGGGACTTAGGAAGTTTAGGACATACTAGTGTTCCACTGCCAAATAATTTTAAATGTATTGATAGTTATATAACTGTGCATTGTGAGGAGGATTCTTATGGTTGTAGTGTATATTCTTTTTTAAAAAAAATAGATATTACAAATTAATGTAGGCTATTATAGTTTTAGCTTCTGGTTATGAAAAACAATAAAAAATGCAACAATATCAGTATCAGCTAGGGGAGGACCACACAGTATAGCAAGAGACCTCTTGGCCCAGGTTCCCTATTCACAGCCACTGATTGACAGGCCAGTGGGAGAAATGGGCAGCATTCTTTGGCATTGTCCCAGTGTGCAATGTCACTTTCAATGCAAAACCAAATACAACATGTGTTAGTGTGACACCAAAGAAATTGTCCCTATTCCCCAAATGCTTCCACTGGATTACCAGCTATGGCCATAGAGGAGAGGGAACCACTGCCAAATACACTCAGTGCCATCCTAAGCAGGTTTACGGAGACTCCTACAAATGTCTATTGAGTGGGGCTTACTTCCAGGCAAGTGTTGTTAAGATTGTGCTGCTTATTACTCATATAGTCTCTGCCTGATGGAGCAATAGGAACAACTAACCCTGTCATCAAGAGAGAGAGCTGACTTCTTCTGGGAACTCTCTGTCACCAGATATCCCAGTTAACAAACTATCCCTATAAACAAAGCCGATTGTGCATATCCTGTATATTGTAAAGTGACCAGTGGCAAGTAGTATAGGTCCTGAAATGCTTCACAAAATTAAATATGTCAACAGGTATTTTGAAAACTCTGCTATTCGGAGGAGAAAAGCCACAGACAAATTATCATTTTTATTGAAAAACACCAGAATCTATATGCAAATTAATAGCTCTGGTAGGAAGATCCATCATAAGACAAGAATGAAAATTACTAGTCAAAACACTATTAGAAATACTCGCAAGAGGATTAACTCCCTGTACTTCTAATTTTGACCATAATCTCATTTACTCCATCATCAGAGTTGAACATACCAAATATGATTATGAGACGCTGCTTCCCAAAGTCCAGATTTTCAATGCAGATGTTGTAACAAGTATCCCTCCAGTCATACAATTAACAAATCTATGGCACAACACAGTTTGGTTGTTGATGGATTGGCCTGCATGGCAATCCAGTTTCACAGAAGGAAGAGTTGCTTTCAGATGATAATTTGGAAGAGTGAGATTGTAACAATGTATCTTGTTTGAGTTCTAGTGCATACATATGATCAGTGGATTTACATATAATCATTGTATCTCTTTTGCCTTCTAAATGATTGTTTCAGCACAAATGGGATGTCTTGAAAAATTAACCATCTTCTGTATCATTGTTCTCCTTAATGGATCCTCCTTTCTGTATACACTGCAAACACAAAACATTTTGTCTTTTTGTGTAATTCTTGTTGGATTAGTTCTCTCATGCCCAAATGCACGTGCATCCTCTAGCTGCTACTTTACATTCTGTGTCTTCCAAGAAGATAAATTAGTAAACAGAGTTATGTGAATCACAGAATCATAGAGTTGGAAGGGGCCATACAGACCATCTAGTCCAACCCCCTGCCCAATGCAGGACCAGCCTAAAGCATCTCTGACAAATATTCGTCCAGCCTCTTCTTGAAAGCTGTCAGTGAAGGGGAGCTAACCACCTCCCTAGGCAGCTGATTCCACCTTTGAACCACTCTGACTGTGAAAAAGTTTTTCCTAATACCCAGCTGATACCTTTCTGCATGCAATTTAAACCCGTTGCTTCGGGTCCTATCCTCTGCTGCCAACTGGAACAGTTCCTTGCCCTACTCCAAATGACAGCCTTTCAAATATTTAAAGAGAGCAATCATGTCCCCCCTCAGTCTCCTCTTCTCCAAACTAAAGATTCCCAATCTGTATATTGGCATTATCAGCCGATGTTCAATCAAAGGGCAGGGTTAAGAGAAGTGACTAGAGAAGAAATCACTGCCTGAACAGCACAGTTCTGAGGGCTGCCGAGGTGGAGGTGGCTGGTTGCCAGCACAGTTGCAGTGGCACTGATGTATTCCCTATGGACATTCTATGGGGGAAGCAACAAGGCCCACCTGCTACAAGGCACAAAGGACATGGCAAGCATGTCAGAGTCCACAGCAACCCAGGAAACACCCACCTATCAGGCAATGACATCTGATGGTGCCCCTGTGAGTAACACACACAGGTGCTGGCAATCACCAGCCGCTGATCCAGCCACTGCCTGCTGACTCCACTCCTCACCCCATAGAGAGCCAGTGGGCAGGGAGGACAGAGCCTGCAGCAGCATAACCCCCTCAGAGGTACATGGCTCCAGGCTCCCTTCCCAGCCTATAGGGGAGGAGCAGCCAGGAGGTGGACAGGATGCCCACCTCCTCCCTGGCATGGGGCTAACAGGTTTCAAAAGTACTGCCCATGAGCAAACATCCCTGCTCCAAATATCTCTCTCTCTCTCTCTCTCACACACACACACACACACACACACACACACACACACACACGTACACGTAAAAATAGGAAGACAAAAAAGACAGAGTCCAGCCTTGAACCCATAGCCTCCACACACCCAAGAACAGCATCCTAACCACTGGGCACCCCACTGCGGTACTGACATCCCTACCAGCCATATGGGGCTGGGCAGAGAATATTGTATGGGCAGGCATGGCTCAGTGGAAAGGCACTGAGTTAGCAGCACCAGGGCTCCTGGTTTGATCCCCACATGGGGAGAGGCAAGAGGCAGGCAAAAGCCTCAGAGCTGATGTTTTGCTCCCACAGATGGCAAAAGGGGGAATAGGACAGCCTAGCTGATGGGCTGCCCCAGATATCCATTAGTTCGGCTGGGATGCCGGTCAACAACATCTCCCCCCACTGTACTCATAGCAGCAAAATTCTTGCATCTACCGTGGGTTCCCTGCCCCTGCAGTGATGAGGAGGTGGAATGGAACCAGTGGCTTGGCAGAGTGGGAGGAAAGCCAGTGGTCATCCTCCCTGGTCTCCCTGTTGAATCATCAACTGCGCAGCAGCAAAACAGAGATGTGTGCAGCAACAGCAAACAGCAATGACATTTACCGAATCTGTGGGGATGTGCTGTGCTACTGCAACTGATCGATCCAGTGTTCCATGGCAAGGGGTTGTGCTAACAGTCCAGGGTGGGACTGCAAGCATCCCTGCCAGCTGCCCCATCATTGGCAGCTCATGGGCACATAGGCACATTGCATGACTTGGGGCATGGTACCAGCAGGGACTGGTTCAACCTCCTCCCTACATAAACACACCACTGGCCTTGGTTGTAGACCTGGCATTGCAAGGGTGATGCCTAGCCTCGTGCAAGGGGAATGGGGCCAGCAGGTGCAAACTCCTGGGCGGAGGCAGCTGGATTCCCACTGCTGCTTCCCTGTCAGTGTGCAGTTGCCCCTTCAGCTTGAGCCTTTGGATGTGGGGTACCTTTTAGGGTTCTGAAATGAGACACATGGTATGGGTTTTGCTTTCCCCTGTGGGTGTTAGTGCTAAGTGCTCCCACAACAGTGCAAAGTGACCTACCTAATGAACTATGAGGCATTCTGGCTGGGGTTTCTGTAGAGCTGGGAGGGGCAGTGACTAGGTGTGGAGGAGGGGGGGGCTTGCCTGCATCTGGGGAAGGAGGTGATTGGTTGCAACTGCAGTTGGCATCCTGTGCTCTGCCAGGGCTTTTAGGCATGGCTGTGCCGGGGGTGGGGGCATTTATCCTTTTCTGTTGCATGGGTGCCTAAGGCCCATGCAATTGTTTTCTTTTGCTGGAGTAACTTCACCACTGTTGAGAGGCATTCCCAGGCTGGAGCAGCTTAGGGTCATGATTGACTCCAGCCACTCCCCACAGCCCACCCAGCTCCATGCTGGTGCAGGGACTTACATCAGCAGCCTGCCGGTGTGTTGCTGCATCAGGCATGGCAGCACTAGGGTGTTGTGCCAGTGGAACTCCTGCTTATATCAGCATATCTCAGAGGTATGGTCCCTGAACACTTTCACGCACACTCTTAGGATTGACCTGACAGTTTTCATGAAGTCTTTGCACAGAATTTTAAGAACTGTGATCCCCAATGTGACACTTGTGGGTACAGTGGTGCCCACTAATTTGTTTCCTTTTTTCCCTCAAAGCAAAGAACCAATCCTAGCTTTCTACCATATCATTGGAGTAAAAGGTAAAGGTAAAGGTTCCCTTGCTCGAAAGCCAGTCGAGTCCGACTCTAGGGTTGTGGTGCTCATCTCCGTTTCAAAGCCGAAGAGCCAGCGCTGTCCAAAGACGTTTCTGTGGTCATGTGGCCGGCATGACTAAACACCAAGGCGCACGGAACGCTGTTACCTTCCCACCGAAGTGGTACCTATTTATCTACTTGCAATTTCTTGCTTTCGAACTGCTAGGTTGGCAGGAGATCATTGGAGTAGGAACTGCTTCAAAGGATCCCAAGAGGTATCACTTGTCAATCTTCAAGGAGCATCATCTAAAAATATATATGCCTCTATCATGGGGAAATGCTTGTCTTGGGACTTTCTATAGCAGCCATTTTGTGACTGGTCCCACTTGCCACACCAGCTATTCTGTGATGGAGCCCTTTCACAGGTTGGCAACTCCTGACCAACATTCACATGTGCCATATCTAGAAGCTCAGACATCATAGGTAAAGGTAAAGGTCACCCTTACTCGAAAGCCAGTTGAATCCGACTCTAGGGATGTGGTGCACATCTCCTTTTCTAAGACGAAGAGCCAGCGCTGTCCAAAGATGCTTCCGTGGTCATGTGGCCGGCATGACTAGACACCAAAGCGCACTGAACGCTGTTACCTTCCCACCGAAGTGGTATCTATTTATCTACTTGCAATTTCTTACTTTTGAACTGCTAGGTTGGCAGGAGCTGGGACCAGAGACAGGAGCTCACTCTGTCATGCGGCACTCGGGTCTCGAACTGCTGAACTACCGACCTACCACAGCCTGCAGTTCAGCATCTTAACCACTTGAACCACCGCAACCCTTTAGGCATCATACACCATTGCTATTATTTTGAAAGTCTGGATGTTTCTGTTAGTGTTCCTTGCTTTTGTTGTAGTCTTTCCTTGTTCAAAGTAGCTAAAATATTAAGAATCTTATTTCTCTGACACTGTTTTTTAAGCTGGGTTTCTTCAGCAAAAAAAAACAACTTGAATTAATGCATGCTCAAACCATTGTATGCTCAAACCTTAGGAATTAAGCCAGAGGGCATAAAGTCACTGAGGAGCAGTTAAGGAACTGTGCTTGTTTCTGATACTACTCTCTTCAGTATCTACAACTCCACAAGTACTATCAGATTGTTTTAAATGTAACACATTGTTTTAAACTTATCATATAATATACATGGTATTTAAAGTTGCCTGTGTGATCCCAAAGGTAAGAATACTCAAAGGTCTTTTCCTGGGACTTTCTCCCTTTAAGTGACATGCAGATTTGGTTTTTTCATCTCTGGTATGTATTTCAGACTGCTTATTGACATTTCCCCCCCAGAAATATGAGCATTCTTTGATGTATTTATAACAAACCTGGGTCAGATTATGTTTGTGGTATGACAGTCTTGTTCGGTGAAAGCTGAGCCATGTAACAAGCAGAGCCTATGGTTGTAAACATATGGTCTAACATCTTGAACTTGTTGAAGAATATCGTTGTGGCTTCCTTATATTACCAATGTATATGGCATCCAAAACTTTGAAACCCAGTACATCTAAACAGTCTACAGTTCACTGCTTTTAAGCATTTGTCATCCTATGTCATGATTACATGAACATTATGGCCAGGATCTAAGGGCATCTAAAATCATAGTTCTAATTAACTAGAATTTAAGATTAGATAAAAGCAAGCAGGAACCTACAAGGGCTTGTGGTGTATTTTATTTTCTTCCCCTCTACTATTTCTCTTTCTCTTACTTGAAAGCTTTCATAACCTGTCCCCTTTCCCAATTCTTTATCTCCTTCCCATCCACCAGCCAGCCTACCTTTATCTCAAGGCTGTAGCCAGAGGTGGAGCACTGAGGGCAGTGCACCCTATGAATTCTGCAGTGCTGCCTATTGAGCAGGCCAGGCGCCACTGGATGAGAGGGTGGCTGGCCAGCCCAGGAAGCATCCTCCACTCTTCGCCTCAGCAGGCAGGAGTGCCTGGCTGCTTGTTGACCTGGCTCAACACAGGATGGATTGATGGGGGCCGACAAGAGGGTGGCAGGATGGGGGGGCACTGGGGGCACTAATTAAATCACAACACAATGTTGTTTGTGTTGGAGCTGCTGTTGAACAGTAGCAAGCACCCAGGCCTGGGTAACTCATGCAAGTTGGGTGGTAGCAAGTTGCCTAGTGGTTGTTGTCAGACTTGGCCCCAATGAATCCTCTCTCAAAAGCCAAAGCAGTCCTGAAAACGGTCCTCTCCCTTCCCCTGCCTTTTACTGACAGAAACCAAGTCTTCTGTGGTGGCCTAATAATGACTGCTGAGGGAGTCTTAAAGCTACAGGTGCTCCTTTTATCATTACGGATTTTTAACCCTTGTTGTTGTTGTTATTAATTTCAGTTTTTCCTCAAACTGGGGTGATTTTCAGGTTTGTAGGAAGATTTATGTTCTTGGTTCCAGTCTCTGGATTTAAATATCTTCAGATTCAGCCAACTTGGTTATTAGAATATACAAGTGAGGACCCACACTTCCTTCCCTGTCCCCCATTCTATGTCAGTTACCTTACCCCCTGTCTTCCCCCCCAACTCTTTTATGTAATTCCCCCCTTTCTTTTTCCCCACACCTTTTCTATCACTCTTCCTTCACCTTTCCTTTCTCCCCTTACCCCTTCTGTGTATATCTGCCCCCTTTCTCTGACAATATCCCCCTCTTTTTCTCCCAACTGCAGCAGGGCCCCAGGACCGTGGTTCTTGCTAGTATTGCTATATTTATTAGCATATCCAGTGCAGGAAAGTATGTGCCACTGTCTAATTTTGCTAATGAAATGTTGTGTAAAAGCCAGTGTTAATATGTTCAATGTTAATACTTTATCCAGACATGCAGTTTCTACCATTTATTTTGATGCTCCCCGCTTGCGGGGAGGGCGGGGTATAAATCAAAATAATAAATAAATATTGATAGTACTGAGATCACATGCTTTTGAAAATCAGAGATGATTTGATTGTTTATTATGGTTTTGCAGATATGGTAATATTTTTAGTTTTATGTCTAGAATTCAGGAGAAGCCCTTTAGTGTATATAACTATACAATGATCAGGTTAGCAGCTTAAAATTCAGAAACCAGCCAGAATCACCTGAATGAAATATTCCATTCTTTTAACATGAAAAAAAAATCCTTTATCACTCAAGACATTAAAGTGAAGTATATTTGAGTGTACTATACAAGTTATTTTTACTAGGTTGGATCATTGACAGAAATGCTGCTCCTTTCATAGAAGAGTATATTTTTCATTTCATTTTCATTTTCATGTTGCCCTAAGAAAACTTCATGGATGCTTCATAACTCCCATGTTAATACAGAGCTTGATGATACAGTGATCAGCAATTGCTCTGAGCTCCTCACTGGGGCCACCCAAACCTCGGGACTACCAGGGCCATCTTGGCCTAAATAGAGGAAGGGTGTGAGCTGGAAGTGCAGGAAAGGAAGGCTCACCATGGCAAGGGACACAGTGTCCTGGTCTATCCTCACCCAGCCCAGCCCAGCCTCCCAGTGACAAGGGCCAGACCAGGCCCACATGGCCTTACCATGCTCGACTGCCCAGCTTGGCCAAGCATTTCCTGCTCAAGGCTTGCCAGGCAGGTGCCCCCTCCCTCCTTTAGTGGGCTGGGTGGGTTGGGGTAGAACCAAGGTAGACTGATGGCAGGGCCCTTTGGCAGGACCATTTCTCCTTTCCCTGAATCCACATTGATTTCTGCTAGTACTGTCAGTTGGCAGTTCATAGCTGAGCATTATTGGTCTTTTGCTAATGCTACTTTAGATCCAGCCTGTTGTAATTTTAATAGAATATAGATGTGACTGTGGCCCATTCAGATGTTAAATGTACTGGATAATGAACAGATTGCTTATTTTTCTTTTCCTCTGCATTGTGTTCTAGGTTCCATCTTTGTCTTCTTTGCTAGGCAATCCCTGGCCTCCATCTGTAGCTTCAGTAAATGTTTGGAAACTAATGTAGTGCTTTCAAAATCTATATCAGTTATTATGAAATAACCCCACATTCTGTTATTCTAGTTCTGGAACATGTCATTTCAATTGTTGGCTATCAGAATAAGATAGTCATTCCTAGCCATACTGTAAAGCACCGTACCTCAAAAATGTCCTTGAAGTATTATTTTTAAATTTGATTTGTTTTCAGTTTTGCTGGATTCGAAAATATTCCTTAGCCTAGCCCAGGATGACTATTTCAAAAGATATAAAATGTTAACCAGTGCCTCCTTCCAATTTGGACTATATATTTTTTTCATACATTGTCTCACATGCTCTGGGATTACATTTCTCACAGCACTGATAATATCTGATAAAATTACAGGTTTTATGAGTTGGAGTCAAAAGCATTAGCTTATATAAAATTGTGTGGTGGCCTGTGTGATATTGTGCACTGGGGAGAGTTGGCCAGAATGAACATTTTGGAAATCTCCTCTTTCTGAATATTTCTGATCTCCCCTTCTAAGATTTTATAATACAATTTCCCCATCCTCCTAGATCCCCATCCCCTTAACTAACTCTCTACTGCTGTCAACATCGCAATAAGCATGTTTGGTCACCATTAGGCTGGTTTTGGTGGGAGGTGAGGTCTTCTTTTTAAAAAATTACCATTTTTCTACATTCCTTGGGGTGTCCTGAGGATGCAGAAACCCAAACATTTTCTACATTAAAATCACGAATGTTGCTATTAGAGGCACAAACTGGGAACTTGTGACTAATTACATGGGAACATGCCCATAGGTAGCCTGAAAAACGATGAAGTATTATTTATTTATTTATTATATTTATACCCCGCCCATCCTGAGAACAGGCTCAGGGCAGCTACAAAGCGGTACAATGTACCTGATTGGCATAACCATAAAATTATTAAAACTGCATAAAACACATACTCATTCATGACATAAATTAACAATTAGCAGTAAAGTGCTTGCAGTACTGAAGATTAGATGGCGTGCTTCCAGATCTAAATCTGCGTTGTTCATCTAATCATCATCCCTCGCGCCAATGGGCCTAGCGATACAACTGGGCCAGACCTAGGATCCAGACATTCAATAGGATCATTGATGGTAACAGTAGTGGCAGCTCCTTTTTAAAAGCCTGGCAGAAGAGCTGTGTCTTACAGTCCCTGCGGAACTGTAAAAGGTCCCACAGGGCCTTGATCTCTTCCGGGAGCTCGTTCCACCAGTAGGGAGCCGCCACAGAAAAGGCTCTGGTCCTGGTACTGGTGAGCCTTGCATGCTTTGGACCCGGAATAGTCAATCGATGTTGGGTATAAAATAATACCTTGTGTGACACCAGTCAGAACATTACCAGTACTTTATTACAATATGCCATCCTTCTAATATATTCAATTACTGTTTGGCAGTTACAGTGCATATCTTCTTTTCCACAAGCATTTATCAATAAACAAATAAAAAATAGAATAAACATAACATATTTAGAAGTGGATACACAACCCACTGAATACCTTTGGACAAAAATACCAACATTTCTATACTGCCATGGATGCTGTTCACATACCAGGTATTCTGTGCCTTAGATAAAGACTTTAGCCCTTTCTTTACTTTTTGTGATCAGACTGCATTAGCCTGCTTGCATCAGTGTCTAATAGTTAACCTGGGGAGTATATTACTTAGAAAAGCCCAAACCCAAGTAAGTGAGAAATTTTCTATTTGCTTTAATAAGCATTGGATTGCTTGCATGTCCATGCTCTCAAGGTGTAAGTTTACGTTACAGTTGTTGCAATGCATTGCCTAAATGTGGTGTGCTTGATTCTTGTAAAATAAAGAAAGAATTGGTTAGAATTGTATAAGTTCCTTTGATGGGGGGGGGATCAAATACATATTTATTAGGGGGAAAACATTAAGAAAACTCTGAGTGATTCAGTAAATATTAGAACTCCATATACAAAATATTGTGTCTCCATTATAGCCCAGTTTTCACAAATGTAGTAACATCTTGTACAAAAGAAAACACAGAAACTATTTTTATCATATCTCCTGTTTTCCCTGAAGCTATTTGTGTTCCCGAAAAAGCTGCAGCTGAGGAACTGGGGAAATGGTGCTGCAGCAAACACTGTGACTATGTGAATGATTATTACAATACATACAAAATAATATAATAACAGAAAATAAATATAATTCAAACAATACAATGGCTGCAGAATGACAATCCAGATGTACTCCTGGTTTGAGGGAGTCTCCTTCAGTATATATGTTACGTTCTGTCAAGTCACTTCTGACTTTTGGCAACCCTATGAATTAATGTGTTCCAAAATGCTCTATCATTAACAACCTTGTTCAGGTCTTGCGAAATGAAAGCTATGGCTTCCTTGATTGAGTCAATCCATCTAATGTTGGGGCCTCCTCTTTTCCTACTGCCTTCGACTTTTTCTGCCATTATTGTCTTTTCCAGTGATTCTTGTCTTCTCATTATGTGGCCAAAGTAAGGTAGCCTCAGTTTCATCATTTTAGCTTCTAGGGAGAGTTCAGACTTGATTTGATCTAGAACCCACTTATTTGTCCTTTTGGCAGGCCATGGTACCCATAATACTCGTTTCCAATGCTACATTTCAAACGAATCAGCTTCCTTCCTGTTTGTTTTCTTCATTGTCCAACTTTCACACCCATATATAGTAATGGTGAATACTCTCATATAAATCGCCAGCAAGACAGCCATACACTTAAGGATCTTTTCTGGCTCCTTCATGGCTGCTCTTCCCAGTCTCAAACTCCTGATTATTATTTTTTTGGTTGATGATTGAGCCAAGTAACAGAAAATCCTTGACAATTTCAATGTCTTCATTGTTAAGCTTAAAACTGTATAATTCCTCAGGAGTCATTACTTTTGTCTTGACTGCTTTGGCGCTTTCGTCTCTAAATTTCATCAGTCATCATTTCAAGTCTTCACTATTTATTGCCAGTAATGTGGTGTCACCTACATATTTCAAATTGTTAATATTCCATCCACCAGTTTTCACTCCACCATCATCTAAATCAAATTCAGATTCAAATACCTTTTATTGGCATACAATATTAGAAGCATTTCCCAATAATACAATCCAAAAGAAATTATAAAATAGATAGTCGTGGCTATGTCAGGCCTAACTCAAGTTGTCACAAGCTAGATTTGACATACAAAAGATGCCTGAATCATAAAATAAATTGGCATTCTAAACTTTTAAACTTAAGTTTTTAGACTTATAAATTAAGAATCATTAATATGATCAGGGTCACTCTTCCATTTTATAAAACAATGAGAAACTTAGCGGTCAGTTCAATGATATCCGGATCTCATGAAGCAAGGAGAAATTGTACCTTGATTCTATCCGATTGGCCGGCTACCAACCTAAGGGGGGCTTCTATAAACTCCTCTCGAATGTCATTTAACAATTTACAGTGTAAGAGTACGTGCTCAACAGTTTCTATTTCTCTTCTATTACATCCACAGAACCTGACTGAATAAGGAATTTGCTTATATCTCCCCCCACCATCTAAATCTAATTGAGCTTTCCTTATGATATGTTCTCCTTACATATTGAACAGAAAGGGATATAATACACATTCTTGTCTGACACCTTCCTCAATTGTATACATTATACAAATACCAAATCAAATACCCTATATCAAATACACAAAAATGCTGCTCTGACCTCTTGTAAAGATTCACTGTAATAAGTAACACCAAACATTAAAACTAGCTATTAGTTTTGAATCTCTTTCAAATGTAATAAAAATAACTCTGCAGAGCCTTATTTAACACAGTGTTTGCTGTGGCGCCATTTTTCTTTGTTTATCAACAACACTGTGCTTTCTCCTTATCTTTATTTCTGTGATGAGAAACTGGGAGTAGCCTCTAGAACAGCATGCAGAATAGGAGACTGCAGCAAGAAGAAGGACTCAGCAAGGATTGCTATCCTCATTCCCATGTGAGTGGGACTTGAGTTCCAAAAAAGAAAAGCAAGGATCATATTGCTCATGTGTGGAATTAATAGACTTTGTTAACCTTTACATGTGGAGAAGGATTATTGGTGTAACTTCAGTCTTCAGAAGAATAAAGAATGTCCCTCCCAGTTGTAAGGCGAAATCTGTCCCTCATAATGTATACCTTTATGACAAGAATAATAACAAGTCTGGTTGAGTAGAAAATAAACATCATTCTTTATACAGAATACTAATAGTTGTTTAACATTATTTATTTATTTACTCTGCACTAGAGTTGGTTTAACTTCAGATAGTGTTACATATCGCCAGATATTAAAAAGAATACATGATTTTAAGGCTAGTAATGGGTTGTAAGTAAATTGTTATCCTATGTATAGTAGACTACAGAAGCTAAGTAAATTATTTCCCAATTCTAAATGCATTTAGTGAATTAATAATATATGATTCTATTTATTTATTTTTTACCAAACAGCATGTTTGTTTTAACCTTCTGATTAAAATTCAATGGATTTTGTAGACAACTTTTCCCTCTTGGTAATATCAGTCTCGTACAAGCATATACGGAATGAATAATAAACATAAATTGCATGTGTATACAGAATATGATAATGCCATTCATAGAGTAGCACTGATATAAATTAGCAAAAAACCAGAAGGAGGAGGAGAAGAAGATTAGATTCATACCCCATCCTCCACTCGGAGTCTCAGAGCGGCTTACAATCTCCTTCATCTCCACACAACAGACACCCTGTGCGGTAAATGGGGCTGAGAGAGCTCTGAGAGAACTGCTCTTGAGAGAACAGCTCTGAGAGAACCGTGACTGACCCAATGCCACTCAGCAGCTGCATATGGAGGAGTGGGGGGAAAGGTTTTTTATCAAGTTTGTTAATCTCCTGTCTAGAGATTGTCAGATGGGTGGAACTGGAATAAATAACAGCTTTTACATGTTTAAGGAAACATGGATAAAATCTGAAGGAAGTCCAAGAGGTGGAAAGCTTTTTAAGTGAGGTAGATATTCCAGAGAAAATGTTTTTTGTCTAATACTTTAAAAAAACCCTGTAATCTATAGACCTCTTGTTTAAGTGGGCAATAGCAGTCTTACCAAAAAGTATCAAACACTGCCAGTCCTAAAGGTATTGTTATCCTGAACAATTAATGATAAAGGCATGTGAAAAATAAAGATAAAAGGTGATTATTGTTGCTCAGAACAGGAAGAATGTGGAGCATGAATAGCCAAGGTGATCTATTCCGTAGGAACCTTTCAGCGGAGTGACAATGTATGATACAAACTCTTAAACTTACTAAAATGTCTTTTGACCTGAAGCCCAGACTGATCAAATTAAGTCTCAAAGGAATAAGGAGCAAAAGGAGGCAGGAAAGAATCATTTAGTGATGAACTCTGACACAGAAAAATACAGTATTAAAAAAAGAAACATAACACCTAGTAATAAAGTTCACTCAATTAAAGCTCAGCTAAGAATATTAACTGGGAAGTGTGAATTGATTCATAAATAGTCACAGAACCAGACTAGTATGTTCTGTTATAACTGGGAAGGGTCCCCATCTCTATACAAGTCATTAAAGAGACATCTTATGGCATTTTTGCGCAGCTTTTCTCCCCAGAAGAGCTCCACAATGGTTCACAGAAAAATACCAAAAATTTTCCAACAAATAAATAATGTGATTTATTAAAAACAAAAAACAAAGATATCATGGGCTGGTACTGATCGACAAAGCTGACTAACACCGCCCTTTGTGTCTTGCTTTTCAGTTTATACTTCACAGCTCACAACTCTGACCCCACTCAGGGTTTAAGTACCTGGATGGGGGGGGGGAAGCTTAGCTGAGATGGAATTCAG
This sequence comes from Gekko japonicus, assembly GCF_001447785.1. Classification (NCBI taxonomy): domain Eukaryota; kingdom Metazoa; phylum Chordata; class Lepidosauria; order Squamata; family Gekkonidae; genus Gekko; species Gekko japonicus. The sequence continues at coordinate 684,398 of NW_015159736.1, forward strand.
CTGTTACTTCTAGCAAGCCAGCAAGATCTTCCCTTAGCAACCCCCAAGAAGAAGGAATCAGATCTAGTCCATGTAAATTTCGGTGTAAGGTGAAGGCAGTATGCAGCCACTTCAAGAAACAGCATACCCAAGTTGTTTAGAACCAAGTATGAAAATGGTAAATGTGTAGGGATTCCACATGGAATCATAGAATAGAATCACAGAATCATAGAGTTGGAAGGGATCTCCAGGGTCATTTAGTCCAACCCCCTGCACAATGCAGGAAATTCCCAAGTACCTCCCCCTCCACACACCCAGTGACCACTGTTCCATGCCCAGAAGATGACAAAACCCCTCCAGGATCTCCAACCAAACTGGCCTGGAGAAAAATTGCTTCCTGATCCCAAAGTGGAAATCAGCATTTCCCTGGGCATGTAAGAAAGGACCACAAGAACTAAGCACTGATGCAACCCTTTCTGCCCTCCCTCTCATGGTCTGTCTAAGTTCACACAATCAGCATTGCTGTCAGATGGCCATCTGGCTACTGTTTGAAAACCTCCAAAGAAGGAGAGCCCAGAACTTCCCGAGGAAGCCTGTTCCACTGAAGAACTGTTCTGTCAGGAAGTTCTTCCTAACATTTAGCTGAAAACTCTTCTGATTTAATTTCAACCCATTGGTTCCCGTCTGACCTTCTGGGGCAACAGAAAACAACTCCACACCATCCTATATATGACAGCCCTTCAAGTTCTTGAAGATGGTTATCATATTACCTCTCGGTTGTCTCCTCTCCTAACTAAACATATCCAGCTCCTTCAACCATTCCTTGTAGGACTTGGTCTCCAAACCCCTCACCATCTTCATTGACCTCCTCTGGACACATTCCAGCTTGTTTAGATCCTTCTTAAATTGTGGTGCCCCAAACTGAACACAATGCTCTAGGTGAGGTCTAACCAGAGCAGAGTAAAGTGATACTATCACTTCACGTGATCTGGACACTATACTTCTGTTGATACAGCCCCAAATGGCATTTACCTTTTTAGCTACTGCATCACATTGTTGACTCATGTTCAGTGTATGGTCTACTAAGATGCCTAGATCCTTTTTGCACATACTACTGCCAAGACAAGTCTCCCCCATCCTATAATGATGCATTTGATTTTCCCTGCCTAAATGCAGAACTTTTCCTTTACATTTCTCTCCACTGAAATTCATTAAATTTATTAATCCTGTTTTCCAGCCTGTCAGGATCATCCTGTATCCTGACTCTGTCTTCTACCATTTTGGCTACCCCTCCCAATTTAGTATCATCCGCAAATTTAATAAGCATTCCCTCTATTCCTTCATCCAATTAATTGATAAAGATGTTGAAGAAAACAGGTTCCAGAAGAAATCCCTAAGGCACTCCAGCTGTCACTCCTCTCCAAGAGGATGAGGAGCCATTAACAAGCACTCTTTGGGTGTGATCTGTCAACCAGTTACAGATCCACCTAACAGTAATAGGTTCCAAACCACATTTTACCAATTTGTCAACAAGAATATTATGTGGAACCTTATCAAAAGCCTTACTGAAATCAAGATAAACTATGTCCACAGCATTCCCCTGATCCAGCAAGGTAGTAACTTTCTCAAAAAAAGAGATATGACCCCAAAGTGGCAATCAGCATTTCACTAGGTGTGTAAGAAAAGGCCACAAGAACTAAGCTCTGATGCAACCCTTCCTGCCCTCCCTCTCATGATCTGTATAACTTCACAGAATCAGCATTGCTGTCATATGGCCATCTAGCCACTCTAGTCAATAAGATGCTTTCTCACTGGTATGGTGGCTGTAGTATAGTACTGAGAGATGGCTAATGGTTCACAGTCTGAATACACTACACATTTGAGTCTGGACAGAGTACAGACTCCCTCTACCTGTTACATCTCTTGTGCAGTATTTCAGCCCTTGAAACATAATACTCAAAATATATGCAATTATTTACCACTTTTCTTTCCATTTTCGGCACAGCAACAATTATACTGAACAATTTTAATTTTTCTTCTTGGGCATATTTCAAATCTGTCTCACTCTTCAGAAACAACTTTTTGATGTTTCACAGCAGACGTGTAAATCCAAATGATACTTAATTTAAGCACTTGGAAACTTTTCTTTCCAACATTTGTAGCAAGACAAAATGCAATGCATCCATTCTGTTTTTAAGTGCTTGTAAAATCTCCTGTCTCTTCTGACTGTTCTAAAGTGTGATGTCAGCCATCTGGACAACATCAAACACCACAGACCTCCAATTATTGGTAACTAGAACCATGCAAAATAGAACTTTAGTACTCAAGAAGCAGAGAGAGGATGACATATATGTATGGCTAATGATGCATCATGTAACTCTTCAGTGTTGTTTCAACATATGAAGTCACATTGTTTTGTTTTTAGAGCATCCCAGAAGCACCACTCATTAGTAGTGGTGGTGATGAAGCTCCTGACTCAGAATATAAATTTGTCCAGCACATATTGCTTGTGTTATGAACTCAGCATCACTTTCCCAAGATGCTTATCTCTTGCTCAGAGGTTACTAATGAGGTTCTGCACATGCACAGTCAGCATTAAACACACGTGCCAAATCTTTTAGGTACAGCTAAACAAATTGCTTAAAAATTGAAAGTATTGCTCTGACCTTTAATTTAAACCTGTTTTTTATCCACATTATGGATACAGCTCCAATGGGACAGTGTAAAAGCTTCCAAAGTGACTTTGAAGACTGAGGACCTGTGCATTTCCTGAGCTATTGAGGATCTGTGCAGTTCCTGAGCTATTGGCCCATAGTTCAGGAAAACTCTCAGACCTTAGGAGCAAGAGAGCTAAGGTATCTTTGAGTCTCTCTGACTAATCTCTATAAAACTGCAAGGAAACACAATCACACAATCACACACCAAGAGGTGGTGAGGAGTTTCAGAGATAGCAACTTACCTTCATTGGTTCTACTTGGATAAAAGTTACATCAGGTTTATAGTGTTTGCATTATTTACAAATATAGAAATAGACCATAGGTGGAAAAATAGAAACACAGGTACAGGATATCAGACGTACTATCCCATCAGGTATCAGAGTGAGAGAAAACCTATACCCCCAATGTGCCTCAGACCACTCATAGAAGAGTCTGTCTGCTTCTCTCTTTATCTCTTCCAGAAACTAAATTGGACTTTTCCACACAGAATACACATCTACTTCTTCACCTCAGAAAGGAATGGGGCTCAAATCTTCTAAATACTGATGGGCACTTTGCCAGACCAATTTCCTGACCCCTTAAGACCCAGTGAGGAAATATCTAAAGCTGTTAAAACATATTACCAAACTTTTAGTCATCTAGGATAGATGAATCCACAATAATCAGCGTCCAAGCCCATAACAGTATATTGGCCTAAAATTGTGAGGATCTGGGAGCTAGATTCAGACACCCTAGACAATAAACAATGTGGTGGCATTAAAATATATTCTACTATATCATGGTTAAAAAGCTTCCTGAATTTTTCAACACAATATCTGAGAGTGATCCTGTTGAATACTAAACTGCAGAATCTTGGAACATTGCCAGTCACATATATCGTGATGTGAATGAATAAAAAAAATTAGAAGTATATCCAATTATGGAAAACCACGAAAGAAAACCTCTTCATTCACAAATGACCCTGATGTATTTATTCAGCATTTGCTGGAAGGAAAAAGAGGGGATACATGAGCATTATTGTTTGGAATAAGCTTCTTTTAAAAATATTAAATCAGTGTGCTACAAAACCATTGACCTTGTTTTATTTAAGGATTAACAAAAATCTACGGTAGCCTCTGTATCAATACATGTTGAGACAATTCACTGGCTGTAAGAGAAAATGTCGTATACATCTGCCAAATAACCCAAGAAAAGCAGTATCCAGGAAGACTTGTCACCTATATGAATAATTAGCACAAAACAACAACAGAAAAGGAGAGAATAAATAACAGTATATCTTTTATATAGCATGATTATCAGTTCGATTGACAGGCAGTTGCAATATTTATGCTGCAATGCATAGCAGATTGTAATGCATGGGATATCTAGGGCCCAGATCAACATCCCTGCTTGTTCTCCAACTATCTCTATTTTCCTGGGGCCGCCCTGAGCTATGGCCAGGGAAGAAGTGGGAATGGTAGGCTTAGAACACTCCTATTTCTAGCAACACCATAGACTTCAGTTTCAATTTTGCCAAGCCTGGTGCTGGGAGAAATTGCTGAACTCATAAGGCTGCTTGCCCTTGTATTTTCCTTTGCAAAAAAAAAAAATCCCAAATCAGGAGAATAGATCCACGTTCAAAAAGAAGAAAGATTTATTTCCAAAGCATGGTTGATCACGAACATACAGAGATTGTTAAGAATAACTACAATACCCAGGGAAGGTGTATTAAAAGGAAAATCAAACCAGGTTTAAACCAATGAACATATTTCCCTCGTCAGGTTCACAGATTAGAAAAGGCGCGAAGCGGGCTGAGAACAGCAACGGCCAATTCCATAAACACAGGTTGAGTTCACACGGGAAACCTAAACAAGCCAGAGCTTCAAGACATAACACCACATCACACCAGCTGGAGACCTTGGCAGTTACAGAGGCACTACATGAACAGGATAAGGCTTTGGGGGACAGGGAGGGGGATGGGACACGTCCCAGGGAAATGGCAGCTCACTGACACTGTTATCCCTTTGTTTTGATATTAGGCTGTCTGAGTGAAAGTCAGCAGGAGATAGGGTTGCCAGGTCCCAACCTGCTGCTGGTGGGGGGATGGAGCTTCCTTTATGGGATCTTCTGGTGCACGCGGCAGAATTTACATCATTGTGCTACGCACGTCACCGGGGGGATGTCTAGCATTTGGCCAGAAACTCTATGGTATCATAGAGTTTTTTAGGCTGAGTGCTAGAGCGTCCCCCCAGCAACGTGCCTGGTGTGATCCCAGCACTATGGGGGCAGGGTTTCCCCCACCAGTAGAATTCGGGCTGGTGGATCAGGGGCACCTAAATCAGGCAAGCCCCCCAGAGGAATGGCAAGCCTAGTAGGAGAACAGCCTGGAGGCCAGGGCTTAGGGTTGCCACCTCTGGGTTGGGAAATACTTGGAAATTTGGAGGGGGGGGGCCTGGGAAGGGTGGGGTTTGGAGAGGAGAGGAGAAGGACCTCAGCAAGGTATAATGCCATAGAGTCTACACTCCAATGTAGCCATTTAGTCCAGGCGAACTGATCTTGGTTATCTGATGGTCAATTGTAGTAGTGGGAGATCGCCAGGTACCACCTGGAGGTTGGCAACCCTACAGGGCATGTCTAACCCCTGCATTGCTTCAGCCAGCCAAATGCAACAAAGCAACCCTGCAGGATAAGCTTCTAGGGAAGGGTAGTATCTATTACTCTCAGATCCATGCCCCTGATTCAGGATTGGTAGCTGTTTCCCTCCAAAACTGCATCCTTGCTCCCTAACAAAGAAATGGGGGATATTTTGGCCCTGGAAATCATGGAGAAAAAGTTGGTTTACCCGTTTAAATCTTTCTACAGACACAAAAGTCCTGTTATGCTTTCTCTCCAATGAACTGCAGTGACCTGCAGTCCCTCTCTTCCCTCCCCTCTGCCTTTCTTTTTTAAGTTTGAGGTTTATCAAAAGGGTAAAGGGGGCCATTCTGACCCCCAATAGACTTGGCTTGAAAGTGAAAATACTATGCATAATTGTATTTGGGATCTCTAGTGACCCCAACAAATATTGAAAAATGATTTTAGCACTGTTTCCATGTATATATAGATGGACCAACACCTATTATCGCCCTTTTGTAGGAAGGTGGGACAAATAGTGAAAACACGTCCACCTTTGGGGTTTTACACCACTTTTGGAATTGGGGATTGGAATTACCCCCAGAGAAACCAGTGTTTGTAACCTGAATTATTGTGTTTTATAGCAGGAGCAGGTAAAAGTCCTGTGTTTGTGTTCTGTCAAAGTTTCCCCTGTGTCCATAGGCACATGGAAAAGCTCAAATTGAACTGTATTGAATTTTTGGAAAATGGGGTCATTCTATTCCCCTAACAGACAAGTCTGGATATGCTTGTAGGTATCCTCTGAATTTCCTCACATTTTCCAGACTTGAAGGTGCCATTCAGCCTGGAACTTTAGATGACTTTAGTTAATGCCATGATTGAGAGAGCTATCAGGTTTCCACTAAGCTCTTTGTTGAACCTATTCAAACCTCCCCTTTGTTTAACCTATTCAAATTCAAATGCCTAGGTTTGAAATTCAAAACTCCTTTGAACAACAGTAGCAGAACTGGCAGACCAGGGTACTTCTCAGTCTTCTGAACCAGAGGTTTCTCAGTATGTCCTAGAGGAGCTTCAGAATATATAATGAACATGACCCTCTGGCCCACAGTTCATTACTGACTCATTGGCCCAAGGTCACCCAGTGAGCTTAATGGCAGAGACAGGATTTGGACCTGAGTCTCTGTTCTTCCTCTGATACACTTACAATAATTTGTTCTTCCTCCACTTTTTAAAAAAGAACGGAGATGATAATACCTACAAAATGAAAAAGAACTAGAATGGGACAGGGGAAGGAACCCATTTAATCCAGGGCTAATCTAACCTTAATGGAGCTGCGGTGGCTCAAGTGGTTAAGACACTGAACTGCAGGCTGTGGAAGGTCAGTAGTTCAACAGTTCGAGACCCGAGTGTGTTGCATGACGGAGTGAGCTCCCGCCTCTAGTTCTAGCTCCTGCCAACCTACCAGTTCGAAAGCAAGAAATTGCAAGTAGATAAATAGGTACCACTTCAGTGGGAAGGTAACAGCGTTCCATGCACCTTGGTGTTTGGTCATGCTGGCCACATGACCACGGAAACATCTTTGGACAGCGCTAGATCTTTGGCTTTGAAATGGGGATGAGCACCGCAACCCTAGAGTCGGATTCGACTGGCTTTCGAGCAAGGGAACCTTTACCTTTACCTAATCTAACCTTATCAGGAGATACTTCACTATCCTCCATTTTTAATTAATTATACCCATACTGGAAAGGAACTGCTGCTAACGTGCTTGAGAAAACAGTGATGGAAAAGGAGTCCTCCTTCCCAATGCTATTTTCCCAATTTACATCACCTTCTTCCTTTACCTGCTATTTGGCAACATTAGTATTTAAACAATGCTTTGTTTTCAAGGAAACCTCTGCTCTAGCTGGTGGTTTCTATGAAATATGTCTATTTCTGTAGAATAAAGAAAGAAAGAAGAAACTTGCTAGATAGGTAGGATAGAAATATTCTAAATAAAACGACTCCTCATGGAACATTGCACAAAGGAGCCATGTGACCTGACAGTGATTAATTGTCATCAAGGGAAGAAAAGCCACTCATTGTCGGAGTGTTTGTATTTTTGGTTTTAGAGAGCTTGTACTGTTCAATGAGTAATCATTCCTTTGGAATATATTCCCTCCTGATTACTGCTGATACTCAGGTACTTAGGATTCCAACTGGCAGGAGCAAATAATCTTGGTTTTGATGCCAGGCCCTAGTTTACATGCACAAGTACAGTTTTCTCTGACAAAGAAGCTGAGTCTACAAAGGCTCTGCATGGAAGTACAAAAATGAACATTCCCCACCCCCCAAGAAAACTGCAGTGATTGCCTATATAACAGTTTATATTTTTAAAGTTAAAACAAATAACAGAGTTCTTTGAGAAGGGTATGAATTTTCCCATGGTAATAATCATCACCTGTGGAACAAAATGCTCTGATTTTTGTAGTGAAGGAAAATGGGGGAATGATGAAGTAGTATTTGACATGGTGTTGCCGTCATTGCCACGGGGTTATTACTGTCTTCTAAACTGCTGAATCGTTGTTTCATGACACCTTTTTCTGGAATGTGGAGGGTATAGCAATAGTGACATTGTTATGATATTGTGGGTAGCAAATCTCTTATACTGATTTGGATCATAAAGAATCACAAACAGTGCCATTTCAGGAAAAGAATTTTTGCCTCCTTTTTTCTTGTGTAGCCTCCTGAAAAGCAGCCTTTCAGAATTTTCAGACCACCAGGAATGATGTGGGATATGACACAGGATGGTATAGCTATAAAAGGGAATCTGCAGGAATCCGTCCTCACACATGCACACACACACACACTCTCTCATATGCACAAGAAAGAGCTCATGCTAAATCTATTTATTTATTTACAGATTTTTTTATCCTGCCTTTCTGCCCCTACGAGACCCACCAAGGCAGCTTAAAACATACATGATAAAATACAGTATAAAGCCATTAAAATAACCCCCAACATACCTCATTAAAACAACTTTTAAAGATTTTTTTTTTTTAAAAGAGCTGAAGTACATATAAAATAGTTAAAATGCATAAAAAGATAAAACATTGGTTATGCGGAATAGATCATTGAGAGAATGCCAAACGAAGCAAGAAAAGTCTTCATCCACTGTCAAAAGATGCCAACAGAAGGGGACAGACAAATCTCCCTGGGGAGAGAGTTCCAGAGCTTTGGTGCCATAAACTAAAAGGCCTTCTCCTGGGTTGCCACCTGCCTAATCTCAGAAGGCAGGGACACCCAAAGTAGGGCCTCTGAAGACGACTGTACTGATTGTGAAAGTTCATAAGAGCGTAAGTGGTTCTTCAGGTATGTTGGGCTTTGACGGACAAAATTGGCACCTTGAATTGTGCTCGAAAACAAACTAGAAGCTAGTGTAGGTGGGCCGAGACTGGAGTGATACGGTCCCTATGACCCACTCCAGTGAACATCCTGGCTGCAGCACTCTGTACCAAAGGAAGTTTCTGAGCACTTTTTAAGGGCAGCCCCACACAGAGCACATTGCAGTAATGTAATCTAGATGTAGCTAGGACATGCATCACAGTGGTTAGATTGCAGCTGGCTAACCAGTCAAAGCTGGTAAGAGGCACTCTTGGCCACAGCAGCCATCTGCTTATCCAGCAGTAGGTCTGGGTCCAAGAGTGCCCCCAAACTATGCACGTGCTCCCTCAAGTGGACTGCAACCCTATCCAGAATGGGTGACACCTTAAATACTGGGTCAGATATTTCGCCTACCAGCAATGCTCCCTCTAAGCCGTGGAGTCTTGTGAGCAAAAATTCTACTTTGTGAGCGCCTGGCATTAAAGTTGTGAGCGAACGATTTGGCTGCTGCATAAACTAGTTTGCTCTGGAGCCCTCCTTCCTGAGCGAAGACAGAAAGGTGTGAGCTGGAGGCTAAAAAACTGTGAGCTAGCTCACACTAGCTCAGCTTAGAGGGAACACTGCCTACCAGTAGCACTTCTGTGGAAGTAAGGTTCTGCCATTAACCCATTCTGAATGTATCCCATATGACCTACTTGCATGTGGGAGTTACACTGATATGTCACCAGTTTTCTTCCAGTGTTTCACCAAGCTTACCCTGTGACACCTGTTGAGTCAATACACAGCAGGTATGTGTTGGGGGGGGTATACATTCATAGCAGTCATATTTAAGGTCGGGGATCTGGATCAGTGTTTGTATTTATTCTGAGGTGGGAGCCCATCCTGAGATGGAGTATGTATGAGGTTTCTCAGCACAGCAGAGTGATGTTATCAGTATGTTATAGCAATGTTGCTTCTCATCTTTGGCTGATCGTACAAAGTGCTCAGTTTTATGCAAAGTATCCTTTAAAGGTTATATCACCAAAGCAACCTATCCCAGAAAGTATTCTCTGTGTGTATCATATATGGCCAAGAAGGTTTAACCCCATGCTGCTAGTTTTGGGTCATATAAATAGCATGGCCTTCATAATTTTGTTCTGTGTTTAAAATGGAGTATTGAGGGAGAGCAGGATAAAAAAATTAATTTAAAAATCCTGACACTAAAGTCTCCAAAGAAGACTAGTATTTCAGCTCTGTAATGTTTCATGAATGAACTCATAGTCATTCACCCTGCCTAAATCTTTTTAGCACTTTTTTATTTAGAGTTATGTGACAATGCAACTTGGCATTTAGAATTTGTGCTGTTCATGCATATGTTGTGCATCTGTTTTTGGTCCATTGCATGTCTATTCTTCGGGGGAACGTAGCATCTATATGTAAAATAAAATACAATTTATGACACAGGGGACATCTGTAGGCAAGTGTTTTGAACAAGAACAGTTAATTGCATTTTGCCAAGGTATTCAGATTTTACAAATGCAGTTTTACTCTGAAAAATGGCTATGAAAATGACACTTTTACTCAAGACTAACTAATTGAAAGGGGGGTTAAAATTTGCTATTCCTTATACACAGCTTACCTTCAGTAACACAGCGAAGTTCTTTGTACTGTGGTGGCAGCTGCTGCAGAAGCATTTTTTTAAAATGTGCATAGCCAATCAGGGCCCTGTTCGCACGAGGGGTTTTGGGCCGGGAGCGGGACGGATCCGGGGCGGAGCAAACGGGCGCGATCCCACGGCAACATCTGGGAATCGTTGCCTGTCCGTCCCCAATCCGTCCCTACCGCCCAAAACCCCGCACTAAAAAAGAACCACCTATCTAGGTGGTTCTTCGGAGAAGAGCGCCTCAAGCCTGGCCGTGGGATCGTCGGTGCGTCCTTGCACCAGCGCATCCCCGGCCCCCGGCCGTACTGCGCATGCTCAAGCATGCACAGTTCGGCAGCCTCCCCCTCCCATTCGTCTCTTCCTCCCCGGCATCTGATTGTGCCGGGGAGTGACGCGCCATGGCTCAGGGGATCCGTGGGATCCCGCCGCAGCGTCTCAACTTTGGTTTAAACAGCACTTTTCCCAGTGTTTTCCCTGCCTTGTGGCAGGGGCCCAGGTCTCCAATGGCCAATCAGAAGTCCCACCTGGTCCCACCCACTTTCTATAAACACTTCGTGGGCACCAGTAAAGGTGCTGGAAGACACCACTGTGCCCATGGGCACCGTGTTGGGGAGCTCTGGCCTAAAGTAATATCTAAACCACTACTATATGATCTTACCCCAAATCCATGTGTCCTGTGTTTAGGACACAGATTTAAGCTGTATCTTAGTCTTTTAATGTTACATTATATACACACAGATCTAAAGCAAAAGGGCCCAACTCAACGCGGCCCAATATTTGTGGGGCCAGGTGGGGGAGGGAGAGGTGGCCAGGTGCTGGGGGGGGTCGCTGAGTGGTGGGGAAATCAGGACTTCCCCCCCTTCCCATGGACCAATGGCAAAGCCGGGGAGGGCGGTTTTGAAGAGAAGAGGCCAGCTGCTTGACTTCCCCACCACATCCATTGTCCAGCCACAGATCTGCTTACCCACCCATCCCATACTTAAGTACACCTTTGGGAATTGCTTAGGTATAAAGATCTATCAAAGGGGTTAAACTGATGTCAATATAGTATAGTTTGAAATTGTTTAACAATTAGTGTAGCCTGATATTGTATATGCTTTCTTTCTCATTGCAACTGTCTGGCAGTAACAGCATGGGGCCAGATCCGTTTATGGAAATTGGCCTGCATGCCATTTCCTGGATATGGGGACCACCTTAAGGGGTCTTGGCATGACGGCTTTTGGAAGCAAGCCTGCTCAAGGACTTCCAGCACTTGCCCTCACAACCAGATGGCAGGGGAGAACATGAAGGGGCAGTCGTCCATGTGATCTCCGGCAACTTGCCATTCTGTAAACTTCACCCAGGCCTGCTGGCTGGGTGATGGGGTACTTTGGCTGGTGTAGGGCCAGCTGATGCACTGGATCTGGTGGACCCATGCTGTGCCAATGCGTCTTATAGCTGTAATCAATAAAGTTGTGGCTAATTTAAGCCACATATTTTCCAAATCTGTTGTGAGTGTGGTTATTTCATAGTGGGTCAGAGGCATCTGGAAGAACCTCTCCATCCCACATAAGAGCTGGAACTGCAATGGTTCTTGCATTTTATTTTATTAATTGAATTTATTCAGAACAATTTTATGCTCCCTTTCCATCCAACTTAGGATCTCCAAGGTGGGGAACAATCAGAATCATTTAGCAAGCTTAAAACACATATTATAAAATCAGTGAAAAGCAACAGATAGATGAAACACATGAGCAGGAAGGAGGATAAGTGAGGGAATGCCAAACAAAACAAGTCTTTACCTGCTGGCAGATGATAATGATCTCGGAAACAGACAAATCTCCCTGGGGAAGGAATTCTATAATTTGGTGCCACAGCTGACAAGGCCCATTCTTGGGTTGCCAACCATCTAGCTTCAGTGAGGGCACTCAAAGAAAGGCCCCTGAAGATGACCACAGTGACCGGGTAGGTTCATATGGGAATATGCAGTTCTTAAGGTATGTTGATACCAAGCCATATATAGTTTTAAAGATCAAAGTCAGCACCTTGAATTGGGAATGGAAGCTGGTTAGGAGCTTGTAAATGTGAAGCAAGACTGTAGTGATAAGGCCCTGACCTGGATAGCCCATGCAAGCCTGATATCAGAGGCCAAGTATTCACATGGGAGATCTTGAAATACCAGTGGAAGGAGGCAGGGGCAGGCCCTATTCAGCCACCTCTCTGAATATCCTCCAGGTCCTCTGTAGGGGTCAGTCACCAGAGGTTGCCATGGCTTTCAGGTGCACATCAACTCACATGCCAACACACACCCACATATAAAAATACAAAAAACCAAAAAAAAAAAAAAGACTGGAATGATATGGTTGATGTGACCCTTTCCATTTAGCATTTTCACCACCACATTGTGTACCAACTGTAGCTTCTGAATACTCTTCAAAAGCAATCCCATGTAGAATGTATTGTAGTAGTCTAGTCTAGATGTTACTGGGACATGCGCCAAGAAAGGCTTTGCCTGGTCACCAGCTGAAGCTGGATTCAAGTCCAGTAGTACTTTAGAAACAAACAAGAATTGAGGGGATATAAACTTTCAAGAGTCAAAGCTCCCTTTTTCAGATTCCACTGCTGCCACCTACTTATCCAACAGGAGGCGAAGGTCCAGCAGCAGTCCTAAAGCTATGGACCAGCTCCTTCAAGGGGAGTGCAACGCCATCATATGGGGCTTTTCTCAGGTTTGTAGAAAGATCTGGCTAGTCTGTTCATTGGCTCGGTCTCCAAATGTAAGTTTCCACAGATGGGGCTGTGTTGAGAAATATTTTGATGGAATCTGTTCACCCAACCACTTGTAACCTTGATCTGTGCCCATCATGGCTAATTAAAGCGGGTTGTGATGGGTTGTGAGGTGCACTAAGGGAGATAATCAATAAGTCCCTCATGGAGGGACTGTTCCCTAGTACATTAAAGGAGGCAGTGGTCCACCCCCTCCTTAAAAAAACCATCCCTGGATCTGGCCGAATTAGCTAACTACCGGCCGGTATCTAATTTGCCCTACTTGGGCAAACTGATTGAGAGGGCAGTGGTGATTCAGTTGCAGGGCTTTTTGGATGACACCTCTGTATTAGATCCCTTCCAGTCTGGTTTTCGACCAGGCCACAGGACAGAGACGGTCCTGGTCGCCCTCATAGATGACCTCCGGAGGTACCTGGATCGAGGTGGTACGGCAGTGTTGTTGTTGTTAGACCTTTCAGTGGCATTTGACACAGTCGACCATCAAATACTGATCCACCACCTCGCCAATGCTAGGATTCAGGGGTTTGCCTTGCAATGGCTCTCCTTGTTCCTTCAGTGTTGGGGACAAAGTGTGGCAGTGGGGGAGCAGCTATCCAGAAGGCACCCACTAATTTGTGGAGTGCCCCAAGGAGCGATGCTTTCCCCAGTGCTATTCAAAATCTATATGCACCCCCTTGCCCAGATTGCCCGGAGGCATGGACTGGGTTGTCACCAATATGTGGATGACTCCTAGCTCTGTTGTTGGATGGACAGTCAGACTCTAGTCCGGGAGATCTGGACCTGGCGTTGAAAGCCATGGCTGGTTGGCTTAGACTGAGTCAACTGAAATTGAATCCGATGAAGATGGAGGTCCTATGCCTAACTCAGAGTGGACCAAGGTTAGGGATCCCTCTCCCGACCTTCGATGGGGTGCCATTGGTACCAGCGTTGGAGGTTAGGAGTTTGGGAGTGCTCCTGGATGTATCCTTAATGATAGAGGCCCAGGTAGCAGCCACTGCGAAGTCTGCCTTTTACCATCTGCGGCTGATTAAGCAGTTGATTCTCTTCCTTGAACGCAATGACCTGGCAACAGTGATCCACACAATGGTCACCTCGAGATTGGATTAGTGCAATTCTTTCTACATGGGGCTGCCATTGTCCCACATCTGGAAGCTGCAGCTGGTGCAGAATGCAGCGGCGAGGCTGTTGTTGTGTCTTCCTGTGTGGGAACACATCTAGCCCACCCTAAAAGCACTGCACTGGCTGCCTGTAGCATACCGGATTCGGTTCAAGGTGCTGGTTCTTACCTTTAAAGCCCTATATAGCTACGGACCTACTTACCTAAGGGACCGCCTTTCACAACATGTTCACCCGAGAGCACTAAGATCGGGATCCCAAATTCATCTGGCCCTCCCAGGGCCTAAAAAAGCCAGGCTAGCAGTGACAATGGCCAGGGGCTTTTCTGTGGCAGCCCCTTACTGGTGCAATTAGCTCCTGGGTGATGTCAGAGCCCTGTGGGACCTCTTATAGTTCCGCAGGGCCTGTAAAACGGAGCTCTTCCACCAGGCCTTTGATTAGGGGCTGCATCTTAACATCGAGGCCCTGCCCCCCTAACATCAGCTCCCTAACATCAGCTCCCTAACATCAGCACCAACTCAATACCTTATAGCCTGGCAAGAACTCAGACTGGGGTAGTAATCTGACTATCTAGATGCTGAGACAACACCGCCACCATTTATTAGTATTATGTTTGCTAGCACTTGTTTGCACATGGGTTGTTTTAACTTGATTACTGTTTTAATGTATCCATTATACACACACACACACACACATACATTGTAAGCCTCCCTGAGCCTGCCTGGCAGGGAGGGCGGGATAGAAATCAAACAACAAGCAGTGACTTTGAAGTAAGCCTCCCTCACTGGTGAACATTTTCTGTACAAGAGTTTGGTAGAGTGGTATTTGGATCATTACTTTACACGTGAACACAAAAACTAAAGTTAATGAATATGCAGCACAACCCTCTTCATTTATAAATACTAAACTACGGGGGAAAGAACCACTATTTCAGGTCTGTGGATTTGTTTTTACCCTGGGCTTTGGGATACACTGAGATAGTTGTGAGGGTTTATATTAGGAATGAGTGGACTCCCAGTTCTGCTCCATTATTATTCCAGCTTTCAGTTATGACTTTTTACTTTGGTTGTCTTCCAGCAATGAAAGAGAATTTCTGAATGTTGATTACTGACTTTTTTTACATGGACCCTCACACTTTTCTCCCAGTCCATCTGCTCCCTTTGATTCTTTTTGCTTGCCTTTCTGACAGAGTGTGTCTCAACTCTAGCATGGAGCATAAAATAAAAATAAAAAATTTAAAACTCTCTTGTTGGAAGAACCACATTTTCATCCTGTGTGTTTCTTTAGTTTTACTTTCTGCTCGCGCACAGAGTAAAAAAAAAAAAACACTCTAAATCTTCCCTTGCATTATTTATATATTTTTCTTGCTACATGACTCCAAGTCTTACCTTAACATATTTTTCCTACCTTCCTCTTTAAAGTATTCATTGTTGCTTACAATTAGACTTTCAGAAATACAAACTTGAAATCAATGATTATCTTGGCCCCTCTAGTGAAATGTTCTGGTAATTCAAAATACCTGTATCCAGGGAATACCACTAATATGAGGGGTGTAAACGATGGGGGGTAGTGGGGTTCAGCCACCCCCCCCTCCGGATTTTCCAGAGTGTCAGTGTCCCCCCTCCCCAGGCTGCCAGGTAGCATTATGAAGCTGCTTAAGTTTAAACTGTGCAGTCTCATCCTCTCCTTTCTTAAGGAGGATGCCAACTCTGCTTTCTTTCTCTGTGACTTTGGGACATTTACTTGTCACCCAGGAGCACACTCAACCCCCTTACCTTATTTTTAATCCTCAGGATCTTTGGAGGTTTTGCCTAAAGCCTCTACTTTCAACCTGTGGACCATCAAAACAGAATGTACTGGAAGTTAAGGTGATTTTGGTATCCAGGAAGTTGCAGCTTTAGAGAAAAGGAAA
Source organism: Gekko japonicus (assembly GCF_001447785.1). Lineage (NCBI taxonomy): Eukaryota > Metazoa > Chordata > Lepidosauria > Squamata > Gekkonidae > Gekko > Gekko japonicus. The sequence goes on from NW_015159736.1 coordinate 700,482, forward strand.
TGGAGATTCCATACACATGGAATTCACTGCCACAGGAAGTGGTGGTGGCTACAAGCATGGACGGCTTCAAAAGGGAATTAGATAAGCATATGGAGCAGAGGTCCATCAGTGGCTATTAGCCACAATGTATAGATAGGGGCTCTGGGGCAAGTGATGCTCTGTCTTCTTGGTGCTTGGGGGGGTCAACAGTGGGAGGGCTTCTAATGTCCTGGCCCCACTGGTGGACTTCCTGATGGCACCTGGTATTTTTGGCCACTGTGTGACAGAGTGTTGGATTGGATGGGCCTTTGGCCTCATCCAACATGGGTGTCTCTTATGTTCTTATGAGATCATAGGAATATTTTTGTCTTTAGCCATGTGTGTTGGGGAGCAGGGGGAGAAGAGGCCCCTGGCTTACATGCTGGAAGTTATGGAAATTTTGGTATTCTGAGACTTGCAGTTTTAGAGAAAAAGAAATGGAGGATATGGGAATAGCCAATTTTTTTGTCTCTGTGCATGTTTACACTGTTGGGGGGGCGGTAGAGATAAAGTTGGTGAGGCAATTCTGCTGTTCTGGACCCTACTTCAACCAAACCAATGTTCCCATAATTTTAGGTCAGAATATCTGAGAAGCCATTATTTACAGTGGGTTTACTGTGGATTCTGATATGCATTTGGAAATTCATATTGAGTATCCAGTATGTGAGTGGTGTAGCAGTTAGAGTTGGTCTAAGATTGAGGAGTCCAGAGTTCAAATTCCCATTTAGCCATGAAGCATACTATGTTACCTCGGGCAGTCACATACTTAGCCTACGTTGTGAGGAAAAGAGAGACGGGGAGGAAGTATTTCCATTCTCGAACAAATTAAATATTTACTCAAATTGTCTCAGTGAAGTAATTCGTGATTTCTTTCCTCTCACAGAGTCTTCTCTCTTTGACTGTGAAAAATTATATGTTTGAAACCACATGATTAATAGTTGATAGTATATGACTTTTGTAAATATAAATAATGTCATAGTTAAATAATTTAATATAGATTACTAAGTGTGGGCTGGACCAGGTTCAGCCCTGTCCCCCCCCCCCGGAAGTCTACACCCCTGCCTAATATAGGTTGTTCAAGCCCAGATAAACTGTAGCAATTACTCTACAATTCACCTGAAACTATTTTATTTCAGAGTTTTGGGTGAATCCTAGAGCATTCTGTGAAACAGTGACGTTCTGATTAAGCATCCGTAATTGGTGGTGTAGTGCTGTGGGGTTCTGTTTTGACCCTCCCATTTTCCTCCACCCTATTAAGCAGTGGCGGTGGACAAAGACTGATGGTGGGAGATTGCCTGGCACATCAGCCTAGCTGCAAACTTCCCTGAGAGTAATTTCCGTTGAATACTATGGAATTTACTTATGAGTACACCTACTTAGGTTTTCTCCTTTTGCTGGTTTGCAGTGATTTTGTTGATTTATGTATTTACTTTGTTTATATCCTATCTTTCTTTCCAGTGTTAACACAGTGCAGCTTACATCATTCTGTTTTCCTCCATTTTATCCTACAACAATGTGTTTTAATTGAATTATTTAATCATTGTAAATGTTATTTTAAATTGCTCAGAATATTTTTATGTGCGCTGCCTTGGGGACCCTAATTGGATGGAAAGGAGGCATAAAATGTTTTAATTTTTAAAAATGAAATAACCCTGTGTAGTGCATTAGGTGGAGAGTATGTGACTGGCCCAAGGTCACCCAGTGAGCTTCAGTGGCAGAATAGGGATTCAAACCAGGATCTCTCAGATCCCAGTCTGACACTAACTACTACACCACACTGACTCTTAGATTCAGACTTTAAACTTGGACAGTGTACTGAATGTTCATGATTAACTTGTGATTAATGAAATATAAAATGTTTACTAATGAAATAATGATAAAGGGCAGTACTCTTCCATTACTATGTTGACATAAGACACGTAGTAAATTCAGGTTATCATGATGTTGAAAAAAATAAAGTGTGGAGACATGTTTCCTATACAGTACATAAAATCTATTTTAAGGTCTTCACAAAGCAAAGAGAATAGTGACAGAGTAGTAATTTAAATGTTTAAACATCCTTATAGCATCAGTCATAATAAAACCCAGCAGAAAGCATGTGAGGTTCCCTCTACAGGCACTTTAAATACCTGAAGTGCAGTGATCTTTAGGAAAGCAGAGATGCATTAATTTTGATGTCCCTGTCTGCTTTTGGCTTGTGTTCCTGTGAAGAGTAGCATAAAGATGCAAAAGTGATATTCAGTCAAAAATCATGCAATCATCCTGTCAAGGAACATTTTTACCTAAATTGAATGTGTAGACATGTGTTCCTTAAATCAATTTCTTTGTGGAGTCCTTTCTTGTCTCTGTTCCAGTCTTCTGGCAGGAATAACCTTAAACAACATTTCGATTAAAACCAAATTAAATGAGATTTTAATGCTGTAGACCTTTTGTTCTATTGTAGCTTGCGTTCCAAAAGGACACTGCCTTTTGCATGGTGATGAGTGGAATGATGCTGATTAGGTTCATAGACATGAGGGAGGGTTGCCATTGTGAGGTCAACATCTGTTGACTTTGAAAATGACAGGGAGCACTCAGGATTTGAGCTAATTGCTGTTTATGATAGGGTTTATTTTTAAAAATTCTCTTACAATTTCAAATTCATAACAGATGCAAGAATAGCAAAGGATTATGTTTTCCCTTTTCCTTCCTGTTGCACATTGTATAGGTCCAGCCCACACGACATCTAGGTTAATAGAGGTGCCAGAGAATAGTTGGATGCAATCATATCTGATTGTAGGCTTGTTTGGACTAACACATTCTTTGCCTTGAGTTCCCTACATTAGAACGCAATTAAGAAACAAGAAGCTTAATGACATTAATGATTGGTACTCAAAATTCAAAGGTGCTGGATTAATCAGAAAATCAGATTCAACAGCAACCCCTTCTCAGTATGTTTCTTTTGTTTCCCCCTGCCTCTCCAAAGACACTACAATGATTCCTTCACTATGATAGTTTTATTTTGTTTTAAAATGCAGTGAAGTCAATCATTTATTTTTAAAAAACCTTGGTATGATCATAAGCACAGTCATATGGAGCTATTGGTAAACTGTGAGGAGTATATTACATTGGCTGACTATTATTTTGCTATTAAACAGTTTATAAAGGAGAAACAGGCTTGTAACAGCTTCCATTACGCAAAATGAAATATAGCAAGAAACAAGTAGTATTTCTGTGATAATGAAAAGCTAGGTAGCCTACAGAATGGAGAAGGCACTAGTGGCCTGAGCCAATGATTTCTGACTGTAGATAAGGGGTATGCCTCTCTGTTGCTCATACTAAATGTATCAGCAGCCTTTGATACTGTGGCCCATGCCATCTTGTTGAGACATTTTGGAGGCAGAAGTAAGGATTAAGAGATGTGCTTTTGAATGGTTTAAATTATTCCTTGTGGGCAGGATTCAGAGGGTTGCTGTTGGAGACCACTTATTGCTGTTCTTCAACCCAGCAGGGGTCGGGGGCTATCCAACACATTGCATACAGTGTCACATGTATGACTATCTGCCTGCTGGACAGAAGTTGTAGGTGTGCGCTCAGTACAAGTTGCTCCTGGCCTTAAAGGAGCAAGTTTGTTCCCTTGAGGCCAAGGTAGTTCAAATGAAGAAGCTGAAAGAGGCAGAAAGGGTGGTTGATCAGGCCTTCAGAGATGTGATAGTGCCATCCCAATCCCAGTGTGACAGCTCCTTGCCAGTCACGGATAATGAGGGCCTTGTGGAAGAAAGGCACAACAATTAGAAAATCAGCATTGAGTGAACAGAGTGTGTCTGGCCAAGTGAAGCTTTGGCAAAGAGCAGCTTAAAGCTGACTGGGAATTAGTCAATTTGTAATCAAAGATCTCAAATGCTGGAATAGGGAAACAGTTCAAAAATTCAATTGAAAAGAAATGTTGTAACCTTTACCTGACCTTCCTCAGTATTATGTTCAAACCCAAAGTAAAAGTTAACTCTTGTTTGTTGTGTCAAGGTGTATAGAAAAATTGCTTTCTGCTTTCTATATCCACATGCCTTCTCTTGTGATGTTTTTTGATAACATGCTGTGTCTTGTTTCCTGTTGCAGGCCAAATGGTCCAGGGCAGACCAAATGGCCTGAACTACCTAAATAGCCATGCCATATAACCACACATTCTTTAACACCTCTAAGTGGAAGAGCCAGACCTGATGGCTCCTGGCTCTGCAACAAGTCACGTACATCATGGTGAAGCTGGAGCTTGGGTCACCTGACTGCAGGCAGGGCCTCCAAACGTCTAACCTATTCCCACATGCTGCTATGGCAACCAACAATTGGCCACACACCCCTGCTGCTCGTGATTGGCTGAATGGCCACAGCTGATTGCGATTAGATTGGGGTATAATTCCATTGATCACTATGGGAGTGATTCTCTTGCTCTTGCTCAGCTCTCCCTTCCTCCTCTGTCAGTTGTTTTATGGCGCCTGATAATGCTGCCTCTTGAGAGACAAAGAGTTGCTTTGTGACTTGGAGAACATGGTGTACAGAGATGGGATTCCTACTCAAAATCCCTTGGTGCTACCTGGATTATCACCATGGACAATCTTAAACTCTTGGATGCTATCCTGATCTTGGTAACTATGAATCTTTAATGTGTAGTTAAGGCAAATTGCCCTAGCCTTTGTTATTTTTGTAATCTTTTATAGTCTGTTGCTGTGCTCTGTACTAAATAAAGATTCCTCTGATTGTTAAAATTGTCTTTGATGTTGTACCTGAATTCCAAGGCTAAATCCTGTGGCCTAAATGCTCACCCCATACACTACCTTGGTAAAAAAGTGTGCATCTCTAGATTGAATTGCTAGTGTGTTAAATTCCAGATGCTAACTAAGGGTTTGGAATCTCTCCCTTAGGAAAGACAGGGACTAGTGAAAAGAGGTTCTGGTGGCAAATTGTTGTGAAGACCAGAGATGGTACAGACTGTCTCTTGGCTTGTTGTTTAATGTACTGAAAAGTACAGGATTCCCTCCCATTCCTGGACTGGCTTGGGTGGGCAAAGACCTGTACACAAGGAAAGAAATACACACACACAGAGTAGTTTGTGAATGAAGCAGTGGTTGGGTCCCCAACCCCAATAACTGTGCAGTTTCTGAGTGAGGGGTGATTATTAAGAGGGGTGGACTACTCTATCTATTGATGTCTCTATGAGTAAGAGAGAGGACCTGGGCTATGAAATGGTCATGGCTGTCCATATATTTTAAAAGAGGCAAGAAGGGTAGTGATGCATGGTGGCCTGACCCACCTGTAACCAATGCTCCCTCTAAGCTGTGGAGTCTCGTGAGCAAAAATTCTGCTTTGTGAGCTACTGGCATTACAGTAGTGAGTGAGTGATTTGGCTGCTGCATAAATTACTTTGCTCTGGAGCCATCCTTCCTGAGCTAAGACAAAATTGTGTGAGCCAGAAGCTAAAAAACTGTGAGCTAGCTCACACTAACTCAGCTTAGAGGGCACACTGCCTGTAACCCTGAACCTGTAGGAGAGAGGTTGTGGAGAGCTGTAGGCACTCTGTGTGAGTGAGAAAGATTCATCACAGGCCCCCTACCTTGACTTGGCTGATGGGTCCATGCTGTGGTTACCTTGAGGTTAGACTGTTGCAATGCACTATACATGTGTTATGTATTGATATGGACATGTCTGGACACGTAGTGCTAAGGAAGCCATGTGGTCTAGCGCACCTTCAGGATTTGGAACAATCACTGACTCGGATCCTAGTGCGGACCAATAGGTTTGCCCGGATCCTAAGGTTGACCTATGATGGACTCTTACACTGTAAATAGCCAATCACAGGAGTGGAGTGTGTGTTGGGTGTTGGGTGCTGCATGGATAAAAGCAGGGTTCAAATGCGGCTAGTTTGTCTTTAGTTGAGCTGAACTTCACTAATAAATATGAGCTGATCATTTGCTATGTGTCTGAACCCAGTACATTATAACATGGGACTGCTCTTAAAGACAACTCAGAAACTCCAGTTGGTACAGAGTGCTACAGCCTGACTGCTATTGGTTGTGAATCAGACTTGTATGCCATACTCATTTTTCAGACACCTTTGGTTTACTGATCAGTTACCACATTCAGTTCAGTGTACTGATTAACCCCTACTGTGTTACCCAGATCAATCCCTGTGTCAAAGGTGTCATGTGTAGAGCATCCTTTGCATCTATAGAACCACATACACAGTACTGGCTAATTTATTTGGTGTTGTTTCAGTCTACTGTAATACACAGATCCCTTTCTGGAACAATACCATGGAAAGACGAGAGAGAAGATCTCAACTAAGAAAATCTTTATAACCTTAACAAGATACAAAGCTAGAAAAATGAACTGCAAGGGGAAACAAAAGTGTAATACAATGCTGCAATATAGTAACACAATTCTATGTGTGCTTCCCTTGGTTGTTGCCTAATTGGGGTGTAAATAAGAAGTCTAAGGGAAATAAAGGGAGAAAGGGAAATTATATAGTGCTGCCCCAGAAGAGAAGAGTCTGATGTGCTATAGTCCTGGGTAGGAGGACAATCTGGTCCAAGGCAGGGAATTTCTGTGGCGGAAGAAAAGTCTGAAACTGAAACCAACTAAGGGATTGAGATGCAGTGATGAAACAAAGGACCAGGGGGCAGGAGTGTGTCTGGTGGTTTCAGCAAGGATTTGTGGGGATAAAACCTCATGGACCTCAGGTTGTACAGAAAACCTGACTCAATTCCTCATGGCTACAGGTGTGAGGGAGCTCTAGAGACTTCAGACAAAGTGCCTTTGATCAGTGTGCTCTCTCTGGAGCATCCTGGCAGTTGGGATACTCCCATGTGAGAGTATCCAAGGAAATTCCTGCTAGTTCAGGGCACCCTGCTTTGATATCAAACTAGATAATATATCCAGCCCTCTGGCAGTCAAGTCAGAGGAAATGCAGGGTCTCTCTCTCTGTGTGTGTGTGTGTGTGTGTGTGTGTGTGTGTGTGTGTGTTGTGGGGGTGTCCTCATATACAACATGGCAAAAGCTTCAATGATCTTGGACTCACATACCTGCAGGATTGCCTTTTCCACTATGCCATGCCATGGCATCTTATCTGAACAAAGCCTTTTGAAGGTGCTACCCCAGGGTTGCCACGTCCTACCGGGCAGCTGGCAGGGGGCTCCTGGATTCTTTCTGAGATTTTCTTCCATGCGTGCTTTGTGTGTATGACACAATGACTTCACCCAGAAGTGATATCATCATGTCGCCGATGTTGGGGGTGATGCTCTAGTTTGTTGCCATCAAAACTATAGAGTTTGCCTAAAAAACTAGAGCATCACCCCTGATAACAACAATGAGATGACGTCACTTTTGATTGATGTCATTGTGTCAGGGGCATTACACAATGATGTCCCTGTTTGGGGGGTTCCCCCCACCAGCCAGCTGGCTGAAAGCCCTCAAAAGCTGGGGAACTCTGCTGGGACCTGAGGACTGGGAATCCTATGCTACCTTGCAAATAGTTAAAATCAGCAACTGGTCATTCAAGCACATTATGTGGTAGCTTACACCTTGTGGAATGGCCTTCTGGAGATGGTCAGGAAAATCCCACACTTCTTTATTTTGCAGAATGTTCAAAACAGAAATGTTCAGGAAGGCATTTTTACAAAGGGATTAGAATGGTAGTATAATGGAACAGCACAGGCCATCTCTTTTATTAGGGACAGTATTGTAGTTTATTGCAATATATATTGTAGATACCACCATCTATTTTTGTAACTCCTTCTCTTCATCATGGTGTGTCATGCCTTAGGCAGCTTTTGTTGCCCTAGGCAGTGTTTTGCAGGATTTTTGCATTGTTTTCCAGCTCTGTAATCCTAGTCCCACTGCATTGTTTGTTGGAGGTCTTTGCTGTCTGATGGAATTGCTTTACATATTTTGTAATCCACCTTGAGTTTCCATGAGAAAGGTGGGCTATAAATGAAGTTGTTAATAATAATAATGGTAATGATAATGGGAAGGAAAATGATAATAATGATAATAATAATCCTTTCATTCACTAGTATCATGTGAACATATTGAAGTCTTTGTAGGGTTGCCACCATCCAGGTGGACCCTAGAGGTCTCCTGGAGAGCCACCATGGTATCATTCATAAGAGTGGTGGATTCTAATTTGGAGAACTGGGTTTGAGTCCCCTGTCCTCCACATGAAGCCAGCTGGGTGACCTTGAGAGAGTCACAGGTCTCTCAGAACTTTCTCAGCCCCACCTACCTAACAAGATGACTGTTGTGCAGTGAGGAAGGGAAGGCAATTCTAAGCTGCTCTGAGAATCTGCTCTGGGGTATAAAATCTACTCTTCTCTACACTCTTATCTGGTCTCCATAAGACAGAGAGCAGTTCCCCTGGAGAAAATGGCAGCCTTGGAGGACAGATTCTATGGCACCTCCCTGTTGAGCTCTGATAGGCCTGATTTCCTGTTGGCACTGGGATAGGACTGCCTCAGGCCACTTTGCAGTCTTTCCTTTGGTTCTGCTGGGGCACTCTTTGTGGTTCTTCAGGCAGACTCAGTCATAGATCTTCTAGCCTCTTCCTAGGTCATGGCCACACTGGCGGCCTCAGCGTGATATAGTGCCGCCTCTAATTGAATCGGTTTAAAGTATTGTGGGACTTATCAGCCACACAGCACACCCTGCTGTGGGTTACCCATGGAGACATCCCATGGTAAAGCATCCACATTATAGCAGTGCCTCAGCCGCGGAGCTCACTGCAAAAAAAAAAAATTCCAAATTCATGCACGTGCATAGAGAGCAATGGAGGGGATAGGGGCAACCTGTTTGAGGGCCTGTAGAATTGGACCCCCTGGTCCAATGCTCTTGGAACTTAGTTGGTATCTTGGGGAGAGGCTCCAGCAGCTACCCTGTGAGTTTGGAGTCTCTCCCTCAAGCCCCCTCCCCTCCAGCCCCCAGCATATACCCTATGTTTTCACCATTGACTTCAATGGCTTATAGGATATAATGGGGCTGAAATTGACATTCGGCTGGCCGAAAGATTCCCGAATCTGCTGGTACTGACGAAACTGACATGCGGGAGTCTTACTGCCAGCCGAAATTGATTCTGCCCGATTCGGCCGAATCCGAATGGGCCAATTTTTTTTTTTTTACACACCCCTACTCTTGGCTAAGCTTTGTTCTTTTTGGCTCTGGAATCCAGACTTCAGGAGCCCCCTCAAAGCATCCCTCTTAATTGAAAACTGAGTCTGAACATGACGGCTCTTCTTTAGTGACCTTTTAATCTCCTAGCAACAGTTACTTGCCTGACCAACCAAAAATACATTGTAACAACTTTTGCTATCCTGTCACAGAATCTCTATAATGGAAACAAAACAGTTATAACAATAACATATATTCTAAAATTATTACAAACAATATTTGGGTTTTCTTGGTGGAGGACTTCGTTTCTTCACAGGGCCTGCTGCATCAGACCTGTGGTCCATCTAGTCCAGCTTACTGTTTCACACAGTAGCCAACCATTTGCCCTAAAGAGCCAAACAAAGAGGACATAGGGGCCAATCTGCTGCTTCTAAGCACTGGTGTTCTCAGATTTGCTGCATCTGCAGATGGAAGCTCCCTTCAGTCTACTACACCTAGCAGCCATTGATGGAGCTCTCTTCCAGGAATCTGTCTAACCCCTTTTAAAACTGTGCTTGCGGCCATCGTTATCTCCACTGGCAAAAAAATTAGGGATAAATAAGCATGCCTTAACCTGGTGATTTATCTTTGTCCTGCTCTTTGACTAGGGTAGCCTTTGAGACTTGTCTTACATCATGAAGAAGCTTATAACCTAGACCTTGTTAAAAACCCATGCACTGAAACCAATCTGTTGCTGAAACATGCTGCACTCATTTATATTAGAATGACAGTTTGTTCATTTTTGGTGTGAAAAAGTATGTCACAGTAATGAATGGGTTTTGTAGATGCCCAAAAATCTTTCTTATTTTTATGAAATTAAACAAAAATCTTACCTACAACTCAACAAAGCCTCCAAAGGCAAAATGAAAAAAAAACAATCCCCTCAACAACATTCCTCCATAAAGCTCACAACCAATAAATCTGAGGAAATAAATTCACTACTCACAAGAAACTATAGATAGAACAAGAAAACAGGGCAGATGTTGAATCTTAAACTTCCAAATGTCCCAAAGGGAATTTCCTGCCCTACAAGGTGAATACCACTGAGCTCCTGTAACAAAGGACATTCTTTTCCTGAAGGGGATGGTAAAATTGTCAAGCTTCAGGACACTATACTGCAGGTGAACTTGAAAAGGTTACAATAGTCACTACTTACGTTCGGTTATTTTTCCCCAGCCTTCTTTTCTCCTTATTGTTGCAATGTAAAATCTAGCATTTTGTTTTCACTTCAAATAATGATCAAGACCATCTGGATCTCACATGTAAAAGCATTTTTTAAAAAAATAATAATAATCTGCAAGTCCTTTATTTTAGTTGTTACTATTTTACTTAACAGATAATGCCAAGTAGAATCTAACATTGTGACTGAATAATGGTCTCCCACTGCAAGATAAATGTCAAGACAGTTTTAGTATACAAATGGTGAAATGGAGAAGAAACATTTTTTTCCCAAAGCTGGAAACCCTTTTTCAGCCACAACTTTCAATGCCAAAGAAATCATTCTGAGAAAATAAAGCAAATGAAACCCACCAGGTGGATCAACAGAATCCTTGATTGGGAAACATTTTTACTTAAAAGCTTTACTTCTGTTTGCAAAGTACACATTGTTCAAGCATCATAAACAGAGGCTGTTAATCCAAATACTTGACAAGGAAGTTCCATTAGAATAAAGGACAAGAATGTTTGCTGAAAAGCTTTTCCTGCCATGCTCTGCTAGACAGCTTTAGTTATATATTCCTCATGCCTTCTCTTCTGCTCATATTGCAAACTTAATTTTGATCACTTAAAGTGTTGCCACCAAATTTGAGCTGAGTGCTAAACTCTTAAAATAGGTTCCCAATGCATGGATTATTTGGTACTCCATGGAGAAAAGGAGCAGGCACTGGCAAACATTTTTCTTCAAGGAATACATAGGCTGAAGAGATGGACCTCTACTTTGATGGGATCAGATGTCTGGCACTTAAAAAAAATAACACTTGTAGTAAAACACCAGGTAAATTATTATATGACTACATGAAACAACTTTCACTTAAATCAAGCCACTGGATCACCTAGTCTAATGCTGGCTGCTCCACAAACCGCACATCTCCAAAGTATCATGCTGATCCCCCCCCCATAACATTTAACTGACAGATCCTGGAACCTTCTTCCTACAAAGCATGTGCTCTGCCAGTTAGTTAGCACCCCTTCACTAACTTCTGAAAGGTAGGGGAAATGTTACCCCTACCAGCTTTCATTTAAAAAGCTGAATCACTGACTTCAGTCTCTGGGGGAAATTTAGTTAAATGAGAGGCCTCAGTGAGAGGTGGGGTAATAGCGGAGATTGTCCTACCTATATCTAAAGAGATTTTTCCCTTTATGAGAGCTCTTAATAACCAGGCAGTTGCTTAACCAAAAGGGTTTTTTTATTATGCAGAAGAAAACCCTAATAAAATGCACACATACAGAAATAAAACATGTTAAATCATACACACAAGTAATGGAAGTACAGAGGTGAGTGGGAATAATAGGAGGGTTCTGGGAAAATATATTTTACCTATGCAGGAGAGCAGGAGTCCATGGAGCAGAGACTGGAAAGATGGAACAAATTGGGGATGACATGCCAGTGGGCGCTTTGGACAGACACACAGAGACTGAGCTCTGAGTGCTATTTTTATACCTAAAACGTGTCCAGAGGGTTTGCTAGTTTGAGGGATCCCTAAGAACAAATAATTGATGGGATTAATCAGGGTAAAACAATTCAGTTTGTAAGTGCTGTATAGCGTTTCCAGGAATGGACACAGGAGACTGGAGTTTCTCTTCTAGATGCAAAGTAGAATTTGGATTGAGTTCCTTATTAATTCTCCAGTGGTTGGAAGACTAATGGATTGCTAATTTAAACTAATCAAAATGGAAACAATACTTCTTGATGAGCCACCTGGTCATGGGGTTTGGGAAAGGAGTAAAAGTCAGGACTTTTCATTACCAAAAAAAATGCAGGAAGGAAAGATGAGATCAAATTGGTAGGATTAGTAATTGAGATTGAAAGAAGTTACTCTGGGGTAAGGCAAGTCCATTGTCTTGAGTATACAGATGTTGGCAGGGTTGGGGGGGAGTCGCAGCTGTCAGAGCAAGATCTCATGTCCTTTCCAGGGTCACATTGTAGGCATGACTATGGGAACTGCCAGTTCTGGCTTCCATCTTTGTGTCCACTTATGTCAAGTTGCCTGGTATATGGACTCCTGTGGTACCCCTATGGGGTCCGTTGGTGGTTGAAACAACCCCTCCTGATAGACAGGTAGTCAGCATACTTACAATTAGGGATGGAGGGACATTGTTCTAAATGGCCTCTGGCCTTATGTATGATAGGATAGAATTGTCAATAAGCTGATAGACTCCAGAAACCAATGAAAAAGACTCATGGCACAGGAAATTATATACACAAGAGAGACATAAAGAGTGACAACCTATTATGGTATCTAAATGACACCAAGATAGGAGAGTTGGCATACCTGGCATTAAAACAGGAACCTGTTACAGTGGGCATATCAAAAACCTAGTGTGACACTGAAAACTTATTCCTAGGTAGTACCAGCAGTTTTTCATAGGTAGGAAAGAGTAGGTGGGAAAGATGAGTGGTGGTAGAAATTATGAGAAGGAGTGGGTTCTTATATCTTCTCTCTTTTTTTACTCCAGCAGTTCCATTTAAAGTTTGACATTTCAGTTCAGTACCTTCATAAACTTAATATATATAAACTGCTTGAGTTTAAACGCAGTATAGAAATAAATATATAAAATTATGGAGAATTGCTCAGAAAATGCAAAGTCAAATATTTAATTTGAAAAGGAAGGATTTATCAGAAATGTTATTGTATTGTATGAAGGAACCCATGTTCCTAATTCTGTTAAGTAGCATATTATTCAGAATCAGAGATCAATATGTTAGGCATGCACTTCTGTCATTCCTACCTACTGATACTTCTCCTTGGTGGAGAAAGAGGGCTACCTATCAAGGGGTATTTTAATTATTTTTCCCACTCTATCCTCTTGTTTTATCTTTATCATTATCAGCACAGCAACAAGCTGTTAATAAGCCAGACTGCAAATGGTTTAAAAATATTGTTAACTATGAAAGCAAATGAACCACAAAACACATTCAGAGAGCTGCATTCAACTGATCATGCCTCCACTTCAAGTACTAGCAAAAGCTGATTTTCTAATAGTGATCTTAAAAGGCATAAAAGAATTCTTCTTAAACCACTGAAAGAGAACTGTGTAATATCCATGTCCTCTTTGTTGCATTGCCCATAATTAGTAATTTTTCATGAAAGACTTTTTTTCCTCCTTACTTTTTCCCCCACAACATGCCACCATCACTAATTCATGTGAGCTGATAATTATGGTACAGGTTGGTTTAATGAGATTAGTACTTTTATAATTATTATGGTAATACATTGCCTCTGATTTGTACAAAGTCCTCTTTGATTAATTAGGTGCGATTGCTTTTGCTATAATTTAGTTTGTCGCATTGCTTACATTTATAATAGTAAGTTATATAGGGGTTTGACTTTAACATATACAGCTTACTTTACCCAAATGGGCTTTTAACAGCCCAACCAGAAAATTATTTTTTTTACTCAGTTGCCAGAACTGAAAGATGCAATGGCAGAAAAAATTCCAGGCAAGCACTTCTTGATACTAATGTGCATCTGCATGCTATGTAGAATCATAGAATCAAAGAATTGGAAGGGAACTCCAAGGTCATCTAGTTCAACCCCCTGCACAATGCAGGAAATTCACAAATACCTCCCCCTCCACACCTGCAGTGACTGCCGTTCCACGCCCAGGAGATGACAAAAAACCTCAAGGATTGCTTCCTGACCCCAAAGTGGTGATCAGCATTTCCCTGGGCATGTAAAAAACACAAGGGCCACAAGAACTGCCCTCGCTCTCATGATCTGCCTAAGTTCACAGAATCCACATTGCTGTCAGATGGCCATCTAGCCTCTGTTTGAAAACGTCCAAAGATGGAGTGCCCACCACCACTGAGGAACTGCTCTGTCAGGAAGTTCTTCCTAATGTTTAGCTGAAAACTTTTCTGATTTAATTTCAACTTGTTGGTTCTGGTCCGACCTTCTGAGGCAACAGAAAACAACTCCCTTCAAGTACTTGAAGATGGTTATCATATCACCTCACCATTGTCTCCTCTCCAGACTAAACATACCTTGCTCCTTCAACCTTTCCTCATAGGACTTGGTCTCTAGACCCCTCACCATCTTCATTGCTCTCTTCTGGACATGTTCCAGCTTGTCTATGTCCTTCTTAAATTGTGGTGCCCAAAACTGAACACGATACTCTAGGTGAGGTCTAACCAGAGCAGAGTAAAGTGGTACCATCACATCTCATGATCTGGACACTATATTTCTGTTGATACAGCCCAAAATCTCATTTGCCTTTTAAGCAACCACATTACACTGCTGACTCATGTTCAATGTATGGTCTACTAAGACCTCTAGATCCTTTTCGCACATACTACTGCCAAGTCTCCCCCAACCTATAATTATGCATATGATTTTTCCTACCTAAATGCAGAACTTTACATTTATCCCCATTGAAATTCATTAAATTTCTTTTAGCCCAGTTTTCCAGCCTGTCAAAGTCATCCTGTATCCTGACTCTGTCTTCTACCATATTTGCTACCCCTACCAATTTAGTTTTTTTAAAACACAATTTATTGTCAGGATATAACAACAAGTCCAATATTAAATCATTTCACCATTCTTAATATATCCCTTTTCCCTATCATCCTCCCTCTACTTAATATGAACATAAGAGAAGCCAATGTTGGATCAGGCCAATGGCCCACCTAGTCCGACATTCTGTCACACAATAGCCAAAAATATCAGGTGCCATTAGGAGGTCCAGCACTGGGACCATGACACTAGAAGCCCTCCCACTGTTGCCCCGCCCCCAAGCACCAAGATTACAGAGCATCACTTGCCCCAGCCCGAGAGTTCCTGTCTATACCTTGTGGTTAATAGCCACTGATGGACTTCTGCTCCATATGTTTATCCAGTTCCCTCTTGAAGCTGTCTGTGCTTGTAGCCGCCGCCACCTCCTCTGGCAGTGAATTCCATGTGTGAATCACTGTTTGGGTGAAGGTGTACTTCCTTTTATCTGTTCTAACCCGACTGCTCAGCCATTTCATTGAGTGCCCATGATTTCTTGTATTGTGAGAAATGGAGAAAAGGACTTCTTTCTTGACCTGCTCTATCCCATGCATAATCTTATAAACCTCGATCATGTCACCCCCTCAGCCGTCGTTTCTTGACATTTTCTGTGAGTTATCTACTATGACTCCAAGATCTCTCTCTTGGTCAGTCTCTGCCAGTTCGGACCCCATCAACATGTATTTATAGTTAGGATTTTGGCTCCAATGTGCATCACTTTGCACTTGGCCACATTGAACCACATTTGCCACGTTGTGGCCTACTCGCCCATCCTCGATAGATCCCTATGGAGTGCCTCACAATCCTCCCTGGTTCTTATCACCCTGAACAACTTCATGTCATCTGCAAATTTAGCCACTTCACTGCTTACTCCCAACTCTAAATCATTAATAAACAAGTTAAAAAGCATCAGACCCAGAACTGATCCTTGTGGTACCCCACTGCTTACCACCTTCCACTGAGAAAATTTCCCATTTATACTCATGCTCTGTTTCCTATTAATTATCCAGGCTTAGACTGGAGTAACTCTGTGTCAAAGAGAGCCTCTCTCCTGCCCAACCCAGGCTGGAGATTCGCCAAGAGGCTGCCTAGCTACAGTTACAAAGGGGTTGCAGGTTTAAAGGTATCTGTATACTTTTAACCGGGTAGTGCTACCACCAGTCCTTTTGTGTCCCTCAAGAGCCAAAGGACAAACTCCTGACCTTGCCAGGCTTAACTAGGGAATCCTCCCTGCGAGTTTAGCTTGCAGCAGGAGACCCACAGGTTGTTCTAGAGGTAGTAACCAACAGTCTTAGTCACCAGATAACTTATTGCTGCAGTGGAGACAGAAACCAGAAGCTCATAAACATATATGTTTATTTAAGTGCAGAGTATATTTATTAAAACGTGCAAAATTACTTAAAATAGTACTGTGAGGGAAAACTCGAAAACTAGAGATTAACAAATAAGGTAAACACTTATTGAACCTTGGTTCTCAAAGACAAGAGGTTCTCATTCAGTTCTGGATCCACACGTACTCCATCTCCAGAGTCCCAAACACCAGGCTGGTTGGCTTCAGCAGTCAGAGCTTCTAAGGCTGCGGTCACACGCAACATTAGCCACGCAAGAGATACGGAAGACAAGCGGAGTTTCCGGTCGCGATCTCACCAGCACATCTGGGAAGCGTAGTGCTTCCGTGGCACAACTGAGGCTTCCTGCCGAAAAAGCGCAGCAAAAAACTAGTACCTTGGAGGTACTAGTTTCCAGAAACTGCGGGGCAAGGGCGGGCGTCTGATCGCGTTTCCGGTGGTATCCGGCGCCCGCCCATGTCCCCTTGCGGAAAAGGGTTTTTTTCCCCCCACGTCTCCGTGGATGCGCACACGCACCCAACGGAGCATGCGCATTCGTAGTGTACACAAAAAAAGAAAACCAGTTCGCCGCGCCGCGCGCTTCTTCATTGCGCGCAGGCGTGTGTTGTGATCGGCACCTCTCCCTTGCCATGGAACCTCCACAGTACCTCCACAGAACCTCCACAGTAGGTCTGATCGCTTTACTGCATGTTAGTTTGCCCCGGGGCAAACAGCCACACTTCTCCTCTGCAGTTTCCTGCCCGTGTGGCAGGGGCCTAAGATGCCCAAAAGGTGAGCAAGGCAGAGTTACATATCAGCTTCACATGCAACACCATCATGCCCCCCCAAAGGATGTTAAATCAGGTTATTTATCAGTTGAATTCCAAGTGGTGCTAGGCCTGTGCACCAATTAGAGTTCAAGCATTGTCTCCCAGATACAAAAGGCCAATCAAGGAAAGGATGATATGATTGGTCTCTGTTCATGTCAGAAGAGCAGGTTATGTGATCTGCAGTTTCACAACACCAGTCCCCTCCCACAGGACTTAATTGCTTTGGAATATTAATGAAGGAATCCAAGGCCAGAGAGGGAAAATGTTATCTTGCAGGTGCAAGGATGTTTGCTCTCCCTAGCACGCCTGTGTGAAACTAAGGAGACTTAAAGACAACATTTTAACAAGAGCAGGCCTCAGCCAGAATGAACCAAACTTTTGAAGCAAACTCCATTTTGAGTGAACCAAAGTTCTTGACACTCTGAGTCAGATTTCAAATAAAGGAAAAAAAATAATCAGTCCTATTCTGTTTTTGGAAACAGTGATAATTTCTGCTGACATGTTGTTTATATATACATACCTCATGAGTGTTACACATAAAACTCTGCCCCTTAATGTGAATTGCAGTGGATGGCAAATTTGATGGGGCTTCCTCCTCCCCAAGAGTTTGCACATATGTGTCTCTTGGTGCAGCACAATTTACCAGCTAGCCTGCTGGAGCTGAGATCCTTAGTTGAGTGACCTCCTGTCATTTCACCTCAGACCATTCTCAAGCCATGCAGCATCCAGGGACATGTCAAACTTAGGTAGGCAGAGAATAAGGTACAGGAAGCATTTCCTTCACAAAAGAAATGTATGTAGCATTTGGTCAGAGTTCTTTTTTCAGTTCCTTTCTTGTAGATACTCTTCATGTGCTCAAAGCAATGTGTGAATACTGGAGCCCCAACCTGTAAGAGAGGTCTTGAATTGGGGTTGGTATGCTTATTCCATGGCCAATACCATAGATAGACACTGCATTTAAAACTCCTGGCTTTGGGAGATGTTGTTTACACTTGCTGCAGGTGGCTAAAGTGATCCTGGAAATAAAGATCCAATCATATACAAGGTAAACATTGTTTTCACACACAAGCATTTTTGGTTGGCTGGAAAAAACCCTCTGATTATTAAAAATCTTGACATTTGGCATAAGTATTGATCATGAAAAATAATCAGTCTCAGAGCATTCCTTCAGAATAATGGTGACGTATGATTTTAGGATATTCTACAGCTCTGTCAATGTTCTACAATCCCTTTTGGCTGCAGCCACGTAGGATCCATTCTCTGGCAGAGACAGGTAACAGCTGGTTTGGGTCTCAACATATTGCTAATTCATTTCAGAATCCTAGCACATAGTTCCTGGAGTATGGCTCTTTGCCACCTATCAGCTTTTTAAAAAATGGTACACAAGTGTGAAATTTCCCTCCCCATTAATTCACTACTCAGAGGACATAAAAGATTTATATTGTAGTCCTTATATAATTATACAGTATTCCTCCTAAAAAGGAATTAATGCTATATATTAAAGAGACTGAACTATGTTGAAAGTCTAATGCAGAGTTCTTCCTTCCCCTAATTACTAGGGTGTCATTTATCGAACAGTCTTCACATGCTTTGGTAAAGTCATGTTTTTTTCTGAAAATGGATAAGGACATTTCCCAGCACTGACCTTAATCCTTGTGCCTTTGTCAGCCTCTCTCTCTCCCCCCCCCTCCCATTCTCTCTCTCTCTCTCTTTTCCCTCAGCATGAAATGGAATTGAGGGACACTTGACAACTAATAGGTGTAAAGATTGGGAATGAACATAAACCTAATTTCTTTGGAAGTTCTTAAGATCTATATCAACTTGTAAGCCTAAGACATTATTTTGAAACCTTTTCTCAGGGGAAAAAAGTTTTAAACAGAAAACCAGAAACTGTAATTGTATGGTGGGGAAATACCATATTCAGGGAAAATTAATATTCTGTGTGAGAAGCAAAATCCTTGTGATTTTCACTAATTTTTTAACATCACTTTCACATTATCAAGCACTATACTGTCTGACTAGGTTCATAATCAGGTCTCTGATTTTTCATTCCCTGAAAACCAAGGGTTCTCTATTGCCGGAGGCAGAGGTTTGACAGGGTATCTATGCCCTTCGAAAACATGGCATAGAAGGACTCCTGAGGGGAAAGTTTACCACAGAAGGACTGACTGGAGTTGTGGAACCAAAGCCACCGAAGCAACAAACACTGCCCATTGTATCAGCTGCAAGCCACTGACTTCCATGGCATCATGTGAGGCCAATTTAGAGCCAAGCAAATGTGTCCTATTTAATTTCTTGTTTATATTTTTATTAATAGTTCAGTTCTCCACATTTGGCTTACATTCGTTGTTGTCTGCACATGTGTATGGATTTTATATTCATAAAGCATTTGTGGTTTATAGCATACATCATTTTTATGTATGACACACACATGAAATATAATGCAAAAACATTAATGCACAAATAATGCACAAACACAAATGTGTTTGCCAGCAAGATTCAATGTGAAGAAATGGGAAATAGTTCATTTCACACAATTCAAATAGGGATTTTGGAGTCAAAAGAGCAGGGAGGAGAAATCGAAAAGAATGTAGATTTGACATAGATGGGAAATAACCCTTAAAGATTGTTGATTAAAAGAGGAAGAATTTACTTGGACATAAATGCCAAGTAAAATGAAAAACAACCTGTTAGAAAGGAGAAAATATTTGGTATTATGTGACTCGCAAGTAGACCAAGAATCTGGAAAACTCAGTCCAGGAAACAAATTGTGTGGATCTCAGTAGTTCCTTAAAAGCAAGAGGTCTTAAAGGGAGCCTATTAATGGTTACAGAGAAGTTCTTTAAAATGTCATCATGTATATTATTGCCAGAACTTGTCTTTTAGATCAGGAAGGGCCTAATGGACATTTTTAAAATAGCAGAAAAGGTGAAGGATTTCTTTGGAACACAAGTCTGTCTGGCTAGCTTCCTTCAATTGCTATCTTCTAGTGCCAGACTCAAAGATCTGTCAGCTGTGTTAGGGCAACCATTGGGGGTGTGGGTCATTCATGTGAACTTTGATACTGCATACAGTCTGGCTGGTAGAAGACAACCAATAAGGCTAAAACCTAATGTCTAAAAAATGTGCCTCTCTATTTCCTCTTGGCACACTTCCTGCGCAAACTTCACATAAGGGCATGCTTGTTCTAATTGTTTCTTGGAAGAAATTAGATCTATGACATTTTAAGTAAGGAAATACAGAAATGGTGATCGGAAATGCTAGTGGAACCAGTGCTGCCATTATCAGCTGCAATAAAAATATGTCATCCTAAGGACCACTTTTCACTTTACATTTCAAAAATATGGCTGCACATATCAGTGTCTTAAAAAGTATGAGGATGTTAATTGAACACATATAGATAAAGCAAACTTCCAGAAATGAGTCATACATCTTCATTCACTGAGAGATACATTGTTGCATATGTTTGTTATTCTTCTAAAAGCCACCCAATAATTTTGAAGATCCTGGTTTGGGACTCAAATTAAAACTGGCCTATTATACCTTAATTAATTCATTCTAATGCATAAGTATCAAGGGATCGTCAATCACAGCTCATTTCAAACATTTTAGGGTTTTTAAAGGGGTTGGATTCAATGGTCCCCTTCTGTAAAGGGAAGGATGTTGTACTTGAGGAATGACACCTTCTTATAAAAACATAGCAGGTGCCCTGCTAGACAATCCAATGGTCCATCCAGTTTAGCATCCCCTTTCACAGAATGGACAGCCAGTTGCACCGGAAGGCCAATAAACAGGTCATAGAGGCTAAAACCTTCCCCTGATTATGCCTCCAAAAATTAGTATGCAGAAGTTCACTCCCCTGAGTTGCCTTGGCAGCCATCGATGGACTTATCCTCCATAAATCTGTCTGATTCCCATGATGGTGGCTATCACCACATCCACTGGCAATGAATTCCATGATTTAATTACTTGTTGAGGAAAGAAATAATTTATTTTGTCTGTCCTGCCTCTATTGCTAATCAATTTCATCGGGAGCCCCACGTTCTCTTATTATGGGGGGGAGTCCTTTCTAACTACTTTCTTGACCTCAAGCATAATTTTATTTTCCAACAAAAGGATCATATCAGGAAGTTAAATTGTCATATACCATTTGCAGAGTATTTTTTGTAAGTACGCTGTATATATGGAACTGTTCCCCATTGAGACCAGACTGGAGTTATCTTTCTGTCTTTTAGCAGACAAACAAGGTTAAGACTTTTCTTTATGCAAATGTTCTCTAAGGGCCTTTTAAAAATGATGGATTTATAAACTACCTGATTTTAATGGATTTTAATTTGAGGGCTCTATATTTTTATTGGTTGTTTTAATCCAGTGGTTTTTGCTTTTGTTATAATTGCTATCTTCCATGGTGTTTTATTTTTACTGCTCTGCTTCTAATTTATGTAAACTGTGTTGAATATATTTTAATATAAAAGTAATATAAATATTTTTCAAAGTAGTTCAAATGCTTTAGTTCCCTTTGGAGACCTCTACAAGTCTTCTAACAAAAACTCCCCATGCCTCGGTCTAAAATTACATTTTTGGTTCACAATTTGATATTCCATTCTAGACTTATATAGCTGCTACTTTCTCTGAGAAAGGATAGCATTCATTTCCCCCACACACATACGCCAGTCTCTTTCACTCTATTCGTTCATTAGACCTACACCAAAACTTATGATAGCAGTCAGTGCTAGTACAGTATTTAGCAAAGGGAATAGTTGAGTGAACATGCAATGGATTGGGGAAGGTCTGGTTAGAGAAGAGAGTTCAACACTAGTTGCTCAGCTCCCAGACACATTTCACAGCAAGCATTTGCGACAAGGGCATCCCCATGTAGAGCCTTTGATGAAGTCTTTAATAAGCCTTTGATTAATTCTTTCTGGTCAATATAATTTTTTTCTTCGATTATCCATCATTTCAGTGTTTATTGAAAAGTTCAGCTTCTAAAATTTGTTGTTGTTCAGTTGCACAGTTGAGTCCGACTCTTTGCTACCCCATGGACCACATCATGCCAAGCCCTCCTGTCTTTTAAAACACTGGGGAACAAAAGTCATATGTTGACTGAGCCTGCTTGCAGGGAGGGCGGAATACAAGTCTAATAAAATAAATAAATAAATAAATAAACAAACTATAAAAAATGTGTTTAGATCTTATACAGTATTAATGCCCTTAATAACTACTTACTCCCAAATTCTGTAATATTCTCAAGAAACCTACAACAAGATTTCTTCTTTATCTTCTTGTGTAGCAAACTAGCACTAGGACAAGAATAGGAGAAGAATAGATGTCAACAGTTCTTGAGAATTTTGCTGCTACTGCGCAGTAACATGGTTTTGTGGTTCTGAGAAGTAACTTCTCCACATTTTGCTTCCCTTCCTGAAAATATTATCTTGTGATTGCTGTAAAGATGTCTTTGGTGAAGCTTTGTATCCTTATGACATAATTGACTCTGGCTAACCTTTTGGAATGTTGATTTAGCTTCCTCTGTCACCTAGAGTTATACTACATTGACCACTGAGTTGGTCACAGTTGTGAGGCTAAAAAGCTTCCTACTCATTAATTCCTTGGTTTAGAGACCTCTGGTGTACTTTGCATACCACAGAGACTGCATTAGTGATTTAGCAAAAATTGTGTTTTCGTACAAATCCATTATTAGATCTTTTGGCTGAATAACATTCTAAGTAAGGTATCTGGGGAAGGTGCAATACAGATCCTGAGTGCTTTTTGGAACTTGGGAGTCTTAGGGCACTTTCCTACTGAAAACAATATATCAGCTTTAAACATATTATTTAAGTAATCTTATGTCACATTGTTTAATTTGTATAATTTTTTTAAAAAACAGCATTTTATGCTGACCTACCACTGTAAATGCAACAGCATTTTGCAATGCCACTTTTGAATACCATGATAGTTAAAGTGGTACCACCATTATTGTTCTATTGGCAACTATTATATTAAGTGCTTCTGAAATATCAAAAGAGTCTTGTGCACTTTTAACTCAAAAATTTATTATAGCATAATCTGTTGTAACCCAAACCCCATCACATCAGATTAATGCAGTTGACGAAGTGCACTCTGGCGGAACATAGCTGTGCTTGGCTGCTGAGGCTGGGTGTATGGGGGGAGAGGGATGAAAAACTACCTTATTTTCATTGCAGGGTGGCTAATACTTAGAAAGCCCTGAAAACATTCCTTGTCTTCAGGTCTTGCCCTGAAAACATTCCTTGGTTGCAGTCACATGCACGAGATAACGCGGGGGGGGGGAGCGAGGCTATTTGCTCTGTTGGAATTTGACCCGCATTTGCGCCATCACACAGTCCCTGGGAGCTGCAGAGGCAGCCCACCACTGCATGATCAGATGCACCCGTGGGTGGATCAGGGTGGGGTTTTCTTTGGCCGTGTGTTTCCAGTACACTTCAACGGGGGATCGATGATTCACATCTCCGCACTAAGTGTTCCCTATGTAGTGTGCGATGATGCACATACTGAAACAGGAAGGGGGAACAATGGCATGGCGTTGAGATGGCCCAATCAGACCATCCTGATGCCATGAGAGCACGCTGGCACGATCACACAGGAGAAAGTCTGTTCCTGGCCCGGAGCAAGCCCGTTTGCTACTGGACTTTCCCTAGTGTTTTTTTTACTCCGCTTCTGCGACAGAGCAAAATGGGTTGCTGACGGGTGCGGGATGCCTGGCAGATGTTTTCATGTGATTGTGCCCTTAAAATCCGCCCAGCATTTGTGCCTATGGTGTGGCTAATTCTGCATGTGATCGCACCCCTTGTTAGTTTAATGGTGGTGGTGGTTGCTGCTGTCAAGTTGCAGCTGACTTACAGTGACCCCTGTAGGGTTTTCAAGGCAAGAGATGTTCAAAGGTGGTTTGCCATTGCCTGTCTCCGCATCATGGCTCTGATATTCCTTGATGGTCTCGCATACAAATACTAGCCAGGGCTGACCCTGCTTAACTGTTTAATAGTTAGTTACTCCTTATTCCAAAACTCTTCACTTGCATGGAGTCATGTCTGTCTGTGGAGTTTTCTGAATTATATAATCTACCACTAACTATATTATATTTAGGCCATTGAGCTGGTTAACTAACTTATGCTACTATTAGATGCTTCTCTTGGCTTTGTAGCATGGCATGTAGCACTGTGAATGAGAGCATGAAGTGGCAGCAGACTATATATGAGTTTATAATCTTAAGGGCTTCAAAGAGAAGATACCATCTCATAGAGGAATGAAGGTAATCTGTGCCTGCTGTCTGCTTTGAGATAACATCCTCCATAAAAAAACACATATCTAATGAAATGCTGTTTTTTCCAAGGGACAGTTATTATATTCTGACCTCCCAAAATTAAAATTCAGACACAGGTTCTGTAGTTACACTGCTAAAAAAGGTTATATTTTTCAAGAGTTTTCTGTTTTATTTATTTAAAATGTTTACACATCTGTCTTTCCCTCTAATATAGAGAATAAATGAAAAACTATTAGGGCAACAGATTTAAAAAATAGAATTGCAGTGCAATGCTTGCCTTTCATTCTGTGTCCCTGAAGGAGCTCAAGGAATACCATAAACCCTCTTTAAAAGCTTGATTTTGTAGCCCTATATGAATGCACTGATGTCACATTTTTTTCGCACTGGTATAACATTCACTACATCTTTCCTGAGAATTTCTACATATTATTAAATCATCACTTTCTGAAACTGGAGGCATTCCTCAGGCTTATAATATAAAAGTTGGCATCATCAAATCATATCTATATATCTAATAGCCAAGGCGCCCCCTCCGTGCGGATATCTAAATCCGCACATCGGGGGCACTTGGGTTGCAGGGAGATTTTCCTGCACATTTGGGGCAATCCCCAGATGTGCAGAAAAATCTGAACTCTATAAAAAAAACTATACGGGGGATACTTAAATCCCCCCAAAAGTAAAAAGGTGTGCCCTGCACATGTGCAGGGAATGCACTTAGAATGGTGCCTCGAGGGGAGGCTTGGTGTGCCCAGTAGTTGGGAGCTGCACAGGCCTTGCTGTCGCTGCTGGGAGGGTGGGGGAGAAGGTTTGGCGGGCCCGGCGTGGCCCTTGCTGTGGGGGGCGGGGAGGGAAGCTTGGTGGGCCTAGCGGCTGGGAGCCGCATGGGCCTCGCTGTCACTGCTGGGGGGCGGGGGAGATGGTTTGACAGACCAAGCAGTTGGGAGCTGCATGGCCCTCACCATTGGGGGAGGGAAGCTTGGTGGACTGGCTGCTGGAAGCCACACAGGCCTCATTATCATTGCTGGGGGGGCAGGGGAGAAGGTTTGGTGGGCCCAGAGGCTGGGAGCCACACAGGCCTCACCGTCGGGAGCAGGGGAAGCTTACCTGTGACCAATTCCTCAGCTCTGAGGTCCTTCTGCTTCCGCAGGATGGGAGCCGTGGGGAATACTCCCCCCCCGCACGTATCACGGGTCCCTCTTCTTGTATATTATAATATAATAGCAAAGTTGGCCAAATCTGAGGATACTTAAATCTGGAGACGGGACCTATGAAGGGCCAAGATCGATTTTAGACAAAACTAAAAAAGAACCTCAGGTGTGTGGAAAATATGAAATTAAAAAAAAAGTAAACTAAACTAAAAACATGGATGTGTTATAAAACTTCAAAATGATAAAAGGAGCTCTTGTAACTTTAAAAAATGGATGCCCTCAGTAGACACTGCTAGGCAACCACAATAGGCTTCCTTTCTGTCAGTAAAAGGCAGGGGGGAGGGGAAGAGACTCTTTTGGCCTTTGAGGAAGGACTCATCAGGACTACTTGACCACTACCACATGACTTCCATGACTTGTTTAGGTCTGGCTACTTGCTAATGTTCAACAGCAGCCACACCACAAAAGCCAGTGTATTGTACTGATTAGAGTTTCAGACTAGAACCTTGAATCCTCATTTTGCCCTAGAAACTCACTGGGTGAACTTGGGCCTAGTTTACCTCAGATAGGGTCGAGATTGAACATTAAGAGCACTTGGATGCCACCCAGTGGGCTGATGGTCTCTCACCCACGCATGGGTTGGCAGACTTTCTACAAAAGGGTTAAGCCCAACCCACTCCACCCAAGGGGAAGATGATTGCAGTGCCCAGCTGACCCTAAGCAAGGCAAGCAAACCAGACAGTGTCACCCATCCCAGCCAAGCACCACAGCCGCTCTGAGCCCGTTCGCGGGGAGGGCGGGGTATAAATGCAATAAAATAAATAAATAAAAGGTGACACAGACAGTGGGTCCAGCTGACCCTACATGAGTCAAGGTGAATCAGACAGTGATGTTCAGCCCAGACAAGCCCTGTGGAAGTCAAATTGGATGGTGGCCAAACCCCATGGCAGATGAGGCAGATGGCTCCCAGCTCCATGTGAGGCAAGGCAGGATGAAGAGCAGTGCCTAGTCAAGCACCACATGGGGTGAAGTAAGGCAGATGGCAGCACCTGCCCAGCCAAGCCTCATGCATGGTGAGGCAGATGGTGGTGCCCAGCTGAGGCCTAAGGTGGCACTGGCCGAACAGAACCCTGTTAAAAAAAAAAGCAGACGGCAGTGTTTGACCCAAACAAGCTTGACGGTAGTGCCTGACAGTGTTCCCTCTAAGCTGAGCTAGCTCACAATTTTTTAGCCTCCAGCTCACATATTTTTGTCTTAGCTCAGGAAGGATGGCTCCATGGCAAAGTAATTTATGCAGTAGCCAAATTGCTCGCTCACAACTTTATTGCCCGTGGCTCACAAAGTAGAATTTTTGCTCACAAGACTCTGCAGCTTAGAGGGAACATTGGCTGCCTGACCCAACTGATCCCCATGTGAAGCAAAGCAGACAGCAGTGCCTGGGCTGGGCAATCACCACACAAGGCGAGGCAACGCAGTTGGCAGTGCCTGGCTGAGCCCTGCACAAGGCAAAAGGGATGGCTGCACCTGACCAGGCCAAGCTCTATGCAAGGCAAGGCAGATGGTAGTATCCAGCTTCTTGGAACCGCACACAAAGCAAGGCAAGATAGAGGGCAGTGCCTGGCTGATCCCCATGCAAGGTAAGGTGGGGCAGATGGCGGCAGCTGGCCCAGCCAGCTGGACCCCACCTCAGCCATGCTGAGCCCCATGTGAGGTGAAGGTGGTGCCCAGCTAGCCTAGCCAAAGTGAGGGAAGTGGTGCCTGGTCTGTGTGAGGGCACCTAGCCTTCCTGATGTGAGGCAAGCAGCAGCTGGCCAGTTCATTAGGCAGGCTGCCTCTTTCTCCTTCCTTCTATCCCCTTTTGATGGGAGGGGCATGGTCAGACACTCTGCCTCTCCTCCTCCATCTTCCTCTCATCTCCCTCTTTGGGGACAGGTTTAGGGCAGGCTGCAGGAGGGACCCTTTCAGAGAGTTTTTCATCCCCACTCCATCCCTGCTCACAGGGTTGTTCTGGGGATAAAATGGAGGAGAAAGCAATCAGGTGATTTGAGTCCCCATTGTGGAGAAAGGTGGGCTGTAGATGAAGTAATAAGTGATAAATATATCTGGATATGGGAGGGTAGCAGATAAAAGGTTAGTGGAAGGGTGGGAAGGAGAGAAGGAAGCAGAGAACATTGGGGATATGGGGATTGTCAAGTGGAAAGAAAGAGGAAGTAGTATGGGCAAACAGAGATTGGGAAAATCAGTACCCAACACAAGTCCTTGCAGGTTCCCCACTGTGCAACTGGGCTCACCCCAGCAACTGGCACTTGCAGCTGGGTCATAGTTTTCCTGGGTTGAGGATTCCAGGCGTAAGGTAGGGCATATAACCGAAGATGGGGAAAAGATAAAAGTAGGGTGGATGGTAGATAGTCAAGAGAGGAGGCATGAAAGCAGGATATACTATGCAGCTTTCAAGAAATGGGAAAATGGTACTACTGGGGGAAAGGGAAATTCACCCCTCAAGTCATTGCGGGTTCCCACTTGTTTTGTTCTATTCCTTTTAAAAAGCAGTTAGTTACATGGGTGGTGGTAGTAGCCAGATTACTTTATACCACACTATATTATAGGGTGGTCAGTGTTTTCTTTTACTTACAACAAAACATATAAAAATTTCATAGGAAAAGAGAACTCACTATAAAAACTATTGTGCACAGGAAGCAGAAAAACTGCTCTAGCGCCCCCCCTTCTCTTATCAGCCCATTAGCCTTTCATGAACAGGCTACAACAACCCCCACATCCAAATCCAGATGATTTTCATTTACAATTACAAAAACATACAAAAACAAGAATAATTCAGTACTTAACAAACAGTCATAACTGACAGTAACCTTTCACACTATCACAATGGCATTTGCATGGCATTTTAAATGTATGAGTCATTCAGCTACTCTTGTCTTTATTTCTAACCATAAATATTTCTTCGTTTTGTACTTCAGAATGGAGAACTTCTGTTGGATGGATTAAAAATTTATTAAATGGCAGGAAACGAAGAGGAGGGATAAATGGACGCTTGTCACAATGGAGGAAAATGAGCAGTAGGTTTCTACAAGGAACACTGCTATTTAATTTGTTCATTGGGGATGAGCACGAACTGGGAAAATGTGGTTTGGTTTGTGGTGTGCCTGGTTTGTAAATTATGGACCATTACAGACTTTTAGATGCAGGAAAGTATTTTCTGGGGAAATGACAGGAGCAAGTTCAGGAGATGGACATCAGGGCTGCTGTGAGTGGGGCATCAAGGCAGGACACCCTCCAGGAGGTCAAAGCGGCTATGTGGTGGGACCAGGAAGCAGTCACTTACCTTGTCAGTGGATGGCCAACCCTTCTCCCTTGTGGAGGATGTAGCCCTTTGTCGGCTGCAGTGGCGATGGTCAAGGCTCAGGTCTCCAGAGTGCAAGACAAAACTGTGCACTTCACAGCAGACCTCTGGAGCAGCCAGCAGGACTGTCGGAGCATAGCCGAGGCCCCAGGAGGGAACAGTCCTGCCACCGGGCCACGAAGTGGTTCTGCTCCCTGTGCAAGAGATGGATGCAGACCCCATGGTAGACTGAGGGAGTGGCTGGGCAACAGCAACATCGCCTATGGCTACATAGTCATGGATGCCATCACCAGCATGCTGGTAGAGGTGAAGCATGTGCACCTCAAGGGCATCGTCTGCCTGGCACACACACTTCAGCTGGTGGCAAAGGATGCTCTGGGGCTGGGGAGCACTGTCAAAACCACCTGGGATGCTGCCTGCCTTGAAATGTGGTAGAGACTTGCTGGTGCCTGGCCATCCACTTCTCATGCAGCATCATGTCTGCCCATCCACTTCATGAGAGGCAGGGGGAGGGGGGGGAGGAACTCCACCTATCCTATGGTTGTACGTTTGGTGAAACAGAAAAGCATGGTGCAGTATGTCGTCTTCTCCATGACCGTCCTGCTCGTGGAAGAGGAGCTCAGCATCTGCTCTAATTACTGACTGACCCTCACCCAAATGGTGTGTGTCCTCAAGCCCTTCCAGGACACCACTGACATGCTGTGTGCCCATACTTTCAGCCTGGGGAAGCCATCCCCCTGATTCGATGGCTGGACGGGGCACTAGTGTCTGCACTGGATCCGGCTGTTCTCCCATGGGTCCCTTGGCAGAGATGTTACAGGCGGCCATCGCCACCAGATTGCATCCTCTCTGCACACACACACACAAAAAGCTGGCCTATATAGACTGTCACCCGAGGATAAAAGGCAGCATTGCTCTCCTGAATGCAGAGCTCTTGCAATGGAAGTGTGAGCTCTGCAAAGAAGTGTGGAGGCTACAGACCAAAAGATATAGCCAGAAGGAACAGTGGGTGGAAGAGGCTGGGGAGGAGGAACAGCCACAGCCCAGCACCTCTGCCTCAAAGAGCCCAACCAAGGAGAAGCCCCACTACTGGTTGTCAGTAGTGAACTGGGAAGTCAGAAGCAGCAGGGATGTCAGGCATGCAATGGCAGTGGATTCAGCAGAACACAACACAACTACCCACCTGAATCTTCCTCAGAAGCATTAGTTGTCTTTCCTATTTTATATCATTAATCTCCTAGCAAGTAAATCCAGCAACATCTGGTTCACTGTGTGTATCGTATTAAATGTTACAAGGGAATATTTAAGTTAAACATTTTTATTAGTAGGATATCATAACAAATTCAACATTAAATCAATATTTTCAACCGATATCCCTTTCATTGACCCCCATCCCCTCTTCTGGCTTCCTGCAGTGGTCCCACCCCCTTCCCTTATTTCTGCTCTTCTAATTCTCACGTCTTTACACATCAACAATTAAAATTAATTGGTAACCGTCTCTTACGCATATTTCTTATCTCTATCCATCATATCGGAGTACATCACTTATTTTTTAATAATTATCAAAACAAAATAGATTATTTTTCACATCCCAATCTTTCTCCAGATATTCTTTAAAGTCTATCCAGTCCACCATAAACTCCTCTGGATCCTTATTGTTCAATTTCCTTGTCAATTTGTCCATTTCCACTAAAAAAGCAGTTTTCTAATCCATTCCCAAATTTCTGGCACTTTTAAATGTTACAAGGGAATCTTATTAGAGACTAACTTTAGACCTCCCGATACCTACAGATACCTGGGTTGGTTTGCAGAAGAAATCATTGGACACTTATGGCATTTTGAAATATTTACTTTATTTGCAAATGAAGGTGGCAACAGGCCTGGAGAAAAATACCCTGCCTCTTAAACAGAGGCTTAATGTGGAAATGGGCATCTGAAACTTTTCATGGCATGGAAGTAAATAACATCACCTGGTGAATGTGCACGTGTGTGTGTAAAGTACCACCAAGTTGCAGCCAACTTATGCTCACTCCATAGACTTTTCAAGGCAAGTGATTAAGCAGAGATGTTTTTTCATTGGTTTCCTCTGCAGTCTCTCTTGCTAGTCTCCCGTCCAAGTACTGACCCTGCTTTGTTTTGGAGATCTGACAAGATCAGGCTATACTGTGCCATCCCACATCCCCACCTGCTACCAGCCTCATCCCCGGGGTTGCCAGAGCCCTTGGAATGCCGGAAAAAATGGGCTTGGAGGGAGTGTAGTGCACAGTTGGTAGCCCAGCACTGTGC
Organism: Gekko japonicus; assembly: GCF_001447785.1. Lineage (NCBI taxonomy): Eukaryota > Metazoa > Chordata > Lepidosauria > Squamata > Gekkonidae > Gekko > Gekko japonicus. The sequence continues at coordinate 731,623 of NW_015159736.1, forward strand.
AACCTCTGTCTGTGAGTTAGAGTCATTTCAGGATCAGGGCTGACAGCCCTGTAGGCTGCTTAGCCATTGAGGACTTGCACCTGTCCCTGAATGACTCAGCAGGTTGAGGAGTTGCACCTGGTCTTGAATGACTCCTGATAAAAACAGACAGGAAAGAAAGAGCCAGCATGGAAGTGACTTGTCCACAGCGCCTGTGTGTGGCTGTGCATTAGTACTCTGTGTGCTTTGACTGTGCCCTGGCTTGTGCTCTTTGGATTTGCCCTTCTGGTTTGAGGCTTTGGCCCTGGACTGTTCTTGGAGTATGCCTCTTGTCCCAGGTGCTTGCCTGAACTGGAACAAGCCTAGGCTTACCAAATGCCGGTGGGGGATCTGCAGCTCTTTACAGGATCCCTGCCGCGGGGGGTGGTGATATGTGGTGCACCCGCCGTCGCCAGGATGTGACGCTATGTGTTGCTCTGGCAACTGAGCTGTTTGGAGTCCCGTTGCCAGAGCGATGCGTAGTGTCACATCCTGGCGCCATAGTAATCAGGATCCAGACCCACTACTGTATTATTTGGTTTCACCTTATGAATTAATTTGGATGTCTGCAGTTTTTTACCATTGTGTTTGGGGCACTCTACAGGCAAGCACCCTGTTTACTGTGGGTTTTTAAAATATATATATGTGCAAATCCTGTTAGAATCCATATATTTGTACTTGATTTGCTGTCTATAGGTTGCTAAATAGTTGGGGGGGGGGGTTAGTTGGTTGGACGGAGCCGGAACCGCACCGGAAGCACGCGGAGCGCCTGAGAGGCCCGCTTAAACCACCACCGGAAAGATCACGGATAGAAGGAGAAAAAGGCAGAAAGAAGCCGAGCCAACGAGCAGTTCCAGAAGGAAGAAGATCGAATAACGTCCCTCCACTGGGTGCTGTTAGGACAATCCCCACCCCAGTATATATGTGGCCATAGGTAAGGGATAACGGTTAACTGTAAGCCGCTCAGAGACCCCCTGGGGGGTTCAAGCGGGGTAGCAAGTTGAAATAAATAAATAAATAAATAAAGGAGAAGAGACAGAAGAGCTGTTTTTAGAAAACAACTAAAAAGTTGACCCTCACATAAATTGATAAGAAACTGTGATTTAAAAATTAATTGGTATACCAATATTTAGCGCTGTTATACCACTTCTGAGCAGATGGATGATGTAAATGCAAACTTAAAGCTCTAAAAGAGGTGGAAGATAACATACAAAGAAATACAGATAGATTGGGCCTGATCCTGGATACTGTTCTTTAGCTATTTGCATTCAATTTCCTTTAAATATACCCACTTCCAGTCATTCCTTTCTTTCCAAGTGATAGCACATTCATGGCTACAGAATATTACAGACATCGCGGTAAAACCTAATAAATATATATTCCTTATCAAGGGATATGATAGAGAAATATATACCATGACAAACATGGTAATGATGCATTCTTTGAATTTTTATTCCTTCTTGCTTCTCCCTCCACCTTGAGGAGAGTGACCCAGTTTGTAGTCAGATCAACATTTCCTAATTACTATACTTGTCTAACCTGATTGATGGCACAAACACTCCAGCCTCACAGCCTTGAATTACAGCAACAACATTAAACACATAATAAAACAAAGCTCTCTTTTGGAGCAGTCTCAAGGAAATGAAGTAATAGGAGAATGTCTCATTTGGAAAGATGTACTGTAGAGAAATAATCTTTTACTGCCAATACAGAGCCCAATCCTAAACTTGTTTACTTGGAAGAAAGTCCTGTTGATTTCAGGGGGACTCCCAAGAAAGGGAATGGCATCATCCCCCCCCCCTTTCTCCCTCTAGGGATATACAACATAAATTACTTATGAGTAGAGGTGCCACAGACTGCATAAGGAACATTGCTTGCCAGCAATCATCCCCTTTCAGTCAATCACAATCACTGGTGTGCTGAGCCTCGGATCTCTTCACCTGGTCAGCCCTCTGACTCAAAAAGTTAATGAACAGCTTTGCAGCTGCACATATAATTGTGGTTATGGAGTTCTATCCCCTTCTGCTCCACAGCTGCTTTTGTACATGGTAGGTAAGTAAAACTAATTCTTCCCCAGAGCCGTGGATGGCTGGTTCAGGTATCTAAGTGATATGGGGATGGAACTGTGACTCCCATAAGGTGCTGCAACAATGTGCACACTCCAAATAGCACTGATAGCACAGACTTGGAAGAGCACCAAATGGTAAAGCTTTTTTTTTTTAATGCAGTGTGTGTTTATAATCACTGGGGCAATGATTGGTGTGTGGGGGGGAGGGAGAACTAGGATTCCTGTTGGACTGTATGAGAACTTGCATACGTTAAACATGGCTGATTGCACTGTTTGAATATGCAGAAAGTAACTTGCCAAACTAGCAGCTCACAATGAGTTGAACTTCTTTTTAAATATATATTTAAATTTTTATTAGACAATTTAACATCGTTACAGAACGATAACAATAAATGTCTCCAGGTAAATTACAAAAACGGATTAGCGTGAACATACAGGCCTAACTATCACAAGACTGAAAAACCAAAAGAATACCATAATACATTAGAAAGCATTCAGTATGTGTTCAGTAATATGATAGAAACATAGCATTGCAGACAAATAATATGGCAATATGTTGAAAACCTCTTAGGATGTTGTTTCTGGGTTGAATTTAGTAAAGTTTTAGGATTAAGCTTCAAAAGTAAATCATTGGCTGCTGCCACACACGCTAAGTAATCCACTTTCAATCCACTTTCAGTGCACTTTCAAAGTGGATTTTGCCAGTTCACACAGTAAAACTCCACTTTGAAAGTGCACTGAAAGTGGATTGAAGTGGATTACTTAGCGTGTGTGGCAGCAGCCATTGATCTATAAAGAGGGTTTGCTGGTATTACATCTGTTTCAACCACATAGTTAATGAGGGGATACCAGGCTGCTATAAAGTTGTCTTTGAATTTGCTGGAGGTGAGATGGAGTGTACTGAGTGATATTTTGGACATAATAAAATGATCCCATATATGATTTTGCCAGGATTGAATGGTGGGAGGGAATGCATCCAGCCAGGCAGCTTTGATGGTGTTTCTAGCTATGGTTAGCAAAGTATTAATCAGTTCAGTTTTACGCTTACTACCATGTGGGTCTGACCAGTTGTTTAAGAGTAGTGTTTCTGATAGGAAAGGCAAATGTATGTTTGTAATTAAGGAAATGTGGTGAGATATTTGAGACCAGAATGATTGTATGTGCCGGCATCTCCACCAGCTGTGGATAAAGTCAGCTGTCTGTCTGCAATTATTTTTGCAAAAAGGATCCACTTCTTTTCTAATATAATGGTGGTATGTTCCATCTCGTGAGGAGTTCGGTAGTCTAGAAATGTATATTGAATATTGGTGAGGAGAGGTTAGGAGAAGCCCATATGTGTACCCAATTGTCTTCTGTTAGCTAGTACTCGAAGTCTCATAGCCATAGTTGTTGGCATTTTAATGGTTTGCCATCATCTAGCGCATTCAGAAGTTTGTATAGTTTGGACAGTAAGCTTAGTGATGAGGAGCTCTATAAATTGTTCAAATCCTGTCTGTGGTCTTCTCAGTGTATTGACTAGTTGGGGTGATTCTATCATATGCTTTAGTTATAAATATTGAAACCATCTTATTTGTTGTCCTAATTTTCCTTCTAAGTTTGATTTGTCTAAGAGTTTTTTATTATGAAGCAGGTCAGAAATTTGTGTGATTCCTGCTTCTCGCCAGAGGTTATACAGAGTGCTGTCACATTCAGGTTGAAACCAGGTTTGGTCCAAAAAGGAGGATTGTATGGAGATTGGAGGGGCTAATCTGTCTTTATATTTGTACCAGATTTTTAGAGAGGTTTTCAAGTATCTGTTTTCTTGCTTGTTCAGAGATTTGGCCAGAGATGAGTTCCAGAAAATATCCAATAGGGTGTAGGGGTGTAAATAATGGTTTTCAATTTGCACCCAGTCAAGTCGAAGTGAGGATATATCTCTGAGCATCACAGTCAAGTTGGAGGCTTCATAGTAGCTACTGAGATTTGGTAGGTCTATGCCAGCTCTTCTGGATGTCCTTCATAGCATGTTGAAGTTGACTCTAGGCGCCCACAGAAACTGGTTCATGCTTTTTTGCCACTGTTGCAGAACTTGCTGAGAAATTGTTATTGGGAGAGTTCGAAACAAGAAGATGTATTTAGGGAGAATGGAACTCTTTTGAAGAGTTAGTCTGTCTGGCCAATGGAGGCCTAAGGAGTTTCAGGTCAACATTTGTGTTTTTGTTTCTGTATGTATCCGTTTGAAGTTTTGATCATGCAGTTTAGAGAAATGCTTTGGGATGTGGATGCCCAGGTTGACCCCAAGAGGATGTGGTTCAGTTGAAATAGAATTCTGTTTTCAAAAGTTTTGTCATAGAGTGTTCGAATATGATAGGGTAGATTTCAGATTTTTGTTGATTAAACTTAAGTCCAGAAAACTGTGTAAAGTTGGTGATGATATGCTGCACACTGCGGATGGAGGGAAGTGGATCAGTAAGATATAATGTGAGGTTGTTAGCGAAGAGTCCAATCTTATGTGTTTGAGGCCTCACTGTGATGCCTTTAATGTTCGGGTTTCTTTGGATCTCCTCAGCTAAGGGCTCGATGGCTAAGATGAATAACAGTGGGGGACAAGGGACAACCTTGCCTAGTTCCCTGCAGTAATTGAATTTTTTTGGGAGAGACTTCCATTGACTCTAATTTGTGCCATCAGGTTGTGATAAATTGCCTGAATGGCATTTCAGAATTTGGCCCCAAAGCCCGTCATGTCCAGCACAGTTTTCAAATATGGTATTTCTATGCAGTCAAATGATTTCTCAGCATCTAGGGATAGAATCAGTGTTTCAGTTCGTCACAATTTGCAGTAGTCAGTGAGGTTTAGGGAACAATGTATGGTGTCTGTGATGTTTCTCTGAGGGATGAAGCGAGTTTGGTCTTGATTCATGTAGTTTGGGAGGAGTGTTTTCAGTCTGATGGCTAGTATCTTCATAAAAAAAATCTCATCCACGTTTAAGAGGGATATGGGTTGGAATGATGCCGGATCTGATTGATCTTTGATGGGTTTAGGGATAAGAGTAATTATAGCCTCAGCAGTTGAACTTATTGACAAAAATCAGCTCCGTGTTCATGACCAGGTGCAGAAGTGAGAAGAAATAGCATTCAAGCATCCCTAATTTTTTTTCTGCCTTTGCATACTTTGGATATATGTTGTCTTGTTTGTCCTGAATCTATGTCAGTTAATTAAATGACTCTATAGAGGTATGAGTTGAGTAAACTGAAGGAGTGTTTCAGATCAGCGATGGCTGCAGAAATTCAGCAAGCTGAAATTCAGATCAGTGATGGCTGCATAGGATGTCCAGTGGCTCATACCTATCATGGTTAAGAGCAGCGGAATCTAATCTGGAGAACTGGGTTTGATTCCCCACACCTCCACAAGAAGCCAGCTGGGTGACCTTGGGTCAGTCATAGTTCTCTCAGGACTCTCTCAGCCCCACGTACCTCACAAGGGTGTCTGTTGTGGGAAGAGAAAGGCAATTGTAAGCTGCTCCAAGACTCCTTAGGATAGTGAAGAGCAGAGTATAAAACCAATTTCTCCTCCACCACCTCCCTTTGCATCCCACCAGAGGGAGCATTGCACTCCCACTCCCACTCCCACACTCCTTCTATCATCTTTCCTTTTCCTCCTACCAATCAGGAAATGGGACATCGCTCCATAAGCCCTGCAGTGCTCCACTTAGGTCTCTCCTGCTCCTATTCACTTGACAACGGGGGGGGGGAGGGAGGAGGACTGTGCAAGAGTTGTTTTCTGCAACCTTCTCTAGGAGTCCCTTCACTCAGTAAATGGATTGTTTTGCCAGAGTGAGGATTTGTGAACAACATACTCCTTTTCATCTCACCAGCATCAACAGAGCTAAAAAGAGCATGAGAAGAGCCATGACCTGTTTCCTGCATGACTCTCTACTCACCAAGAAATCCAGAAGTCCCTAGGATGTCACAGGACCCTTCCATTTCCTGATGTGAGGATATCTGAAAGAAGCCACAGTGTCTGACTGTTGAAAAGTCTCTGCACAGTAGAATTCTATAGTCTGGATGCTTGAGGAATAAGTTCACACTTTGGCTTTTTATTTGGAAAAGAAATAGAAGTTCATTATTGTGTGAGAACTCCATTCTAGATAGTAAGGGCAGAGTCAGAGAGCACCCTTTCTACCCCTATACTAACTCTCTACTGTTCTCCCCTGAGACTCCAAAATCTGTGCTAGCATTAAGTGACATTGCACCGTCCATTCCTTCCAACAACTGTTTCCCCCTCTGTCACTAGAGTACTTCTCCAATTCGGAGATAGAACACAGTTCTAAGCCAAGCCAAGAGTTCACTTAGAGCTCAAACTGATGAGCAGAAGTCCTGTATGCTGTTGCTTGACTATACCAATGTTGCTTGGCTGTACCACTGTTTCAGACTGCAAGTGGGGAATCAGATGTTTGAATGTTCTCTCCTCCCAGCAAGGAGAATGTTTTAGAGAGAGGAACAGGCTGTTCACATACATGGTTCTTGCCACCAGGGTAATCTAAAAATATTACTTTCATAGACAGATTTTTAGGTTCTTGCCACCACTGATCTAGAAAATCATTTTCATAGAGATTTTTAGGAACATTTGTAATAGCAAATAGAGCAGAGCTGAACAACTGTTCCAGACATCAGAGACAGAAACGGCACTGCAGCAGTTATGATAGCATCCTCCGCTTATGTTGCTCGCAACTGGAACAGGGGAGGGTTTGGGGCTATTCATCTGCAGAAATAAATTTAAAATTCTAAGTTGGTCTTAGCTGGAAGAGGCAGTGTATGTTCCTGACCCAGCTGTACCATATTTGTGGGTGATTTAAGCAATTAAGCAATCAGATCCAAAATGCTGTTTTCTAAAGTTGAAAGAAAAGGCATTTTCTCCATGAATTTTAATAAAGTTTACAAGCTCTGCACTAAATTATAAACGCTGAAGTGCAGCTGCACATCCCAGCATCAGATTTTTGTTTAAGGTTTGGTGTGCAAATGCTGTAGAACTTCTTCTCAGGATATATGTGGTGATACTTGTAACACTCTAGTAAATAGCATTTTAGTTTAGCATTTCAAAAATAGCAATCATGTATAATTTAAAGCTATCCCCAAATGAGCAGGGCAGAACAACCCTGGAAACTATATTAAGATCAAGATCCAGATGTATTCAATTGTAAGCATAAACTGAGAATGCTATTCCCTAGCAAACAATATTTTACAGTATCCTTGGCAAGTATATGCATGGAGTGGTGGAAAAACTTGCAGTTAAAGACGGCCCCCAGGCCAGTTTGACTTCCCCTCAGTGGTTCTTTAAATTGTGAGAGGCCAAATTCCTTATATTTTAAGGGATTGTTGTGGAAGGAATCTCAGACTCAAAAAAAAATGTGCATCTAAAGAAATATATTCGCAGTTCTCCTATTCCATAGTCTTTCAATATTCAAGGCAGCATGCTTTGCAGTTACAGAGAGACTTGAAGGAAAACTGTGTTTAGATAATGCACACCTGAGGTGCATTTCTGTGATCTCAGTTCGCCTCTTTGGACCTCAAGCTGAAAGTTTACAACCAGTTGGCTTTTTGCTTCCCGTCAGCGTAATTATTACCTGTGGTAATTTTTTTTCTTTTCCTATCTGTCTGTCCTTAATGTGTCTCAATGCAGTTCTAAACAGTTATAGTACCCTTTTAAGTTCACTGAATTCTGCTTTGGTTTGCACTGGTAATCTCTCCTTATATAATAAAGCTGATCTGGAGTGGCAAGATTCCATTCACTCCAAAATCGGTTCGCTCCGTGATCTGTCACTCAGAAGCTGTCCCTATCCACTGGCTGCCTTGCCTGAGTCTTGCCTCCAATATTCTAAACAGTTTGCTGTTCCTCTCCCCCCAATACCCAGTCAGAACACAGAGGTCATTTGCATTTGTGGCCTGATTGGCCTTTCCCCCTAACATTCTAAACACTTGGGTTCTGCCTGTTGGGAGTCACTGAATGCATCCTGAGGTAAAAATCATATCCCAATCTTCCCTTAAATGGTCACTGGAGTTGCCAATTTCCCTGTGGGGCCTGGAGATATCACAGAAATCACTGTGTTCCCCAGTCACAGAACATCATTTCCCCCACAGAAAACTTCCCAGCTATTACAATGGCTGCTTTGGGCAGTGGACTCCACCAAACCCTGCCCTCCCCAGGCTCTACCCCTCAAACCTACAGGTCTGGCCCTCCCCTTAGTGCTGCCAGCCTCCAGGCAGCACCTGGAGATCTCCAAGATCAGTTCTTCTGGAGAAAATGGCTGCTTTGGGCAATGGACTCTGTGGCATTATACCCTGCCTGCTGAGGTCCCTCTGCACACCAAACCCTGCCCTCCACAGGCTCTACCCCTCAAACCTACAGGTCTGGCCCTCCCCTTAGTATTGCCAGCCTCCAGGCAGGACCTGGAGATCTCCAAGATCAGTTCTCTGGGGAAGAAAGGCTGCTTTGGGCAATGGACTCTGTGGCATTATACCCTGCTGAGGTCCCTCCACACCCCAAACCCTGCTCTCCCAGGCTCTACATTTCAAATCTACAGGTATTTCCCAACTCAGAGTTGGCAACCCTGTAACTGGCTATGGAACCATTTTCCAGACCCTTGTAATCCAGAAAATATGGCATAGGAGGAGGTGCTTTTCTACCTTTGCTGCCACTGCATAACCCCAAATCAACATAAGGAACCATACCTGTTACCATGAGGCTATCCTCCCATACTTCCCACTTGGGCAGCAAAATGACTTGAGACAGCCCTGCCTTATGGTTAGGCAGAAGGAAATAAACAGGGCTTGCCTCCCTCTATTTTCCCCTTTCCTCTGCCACCCCACTGGCCACAGCTGGGACACTCACTTGGAGCTTCCTTCTAAAGCTCATTGTATTTCTTCCCACAATGGGCCTTACTCCTAGTATACCCAGCATTTTTTTTATATTAAGTCAGGGGGGGGGGCTCAACCCAAACAAATGGAATCAAGAACCTGAAAGGTAAATTATAAAACAAGTAAGGAGCCAATAGGTAAAACTTCAATATAGAACAATAACAAGTAAAAATACATGTATTTAATGCAAAGAGTTTTTTTAAAAAATACAAGGGCCCAAATAAAGCCTCATAAGCTCCTGTTACAAACAAAAGGCAGTTAACAAGTTGACCAAAAAAGGAATATTCCAATATGGAATCAAATGACACAAGAAAAATACTTGTGAGGCTTCCTTGAAACTAGCCTTCTGTCATTTACAGATGCATACAAGCTGAGTAATGCATGTGTATGCGCTGCTCTATAGTGAGGGCGCATTGGCTCTGATCAGGTGGTTTCACCTGTACTTTCTGGACAAAAATTGGTTGCCGATTTACAGTAGCAATTCTATTACAGTAAAAGAAAGAATATTCTGATAGTTTAAAGAATTAACATTGACAGTATATTCCTATACAGACATACATCCTTCCAAGTTCATTGTGTTCAATGGTGTGAGAAGGGTGTAAGTTTTTTTTTAGGATAGCACTGTTATTGTGTTAAGCATTCATGGACTAAATGCACCTGCTGAAGAAGGCTCCAGTCTATAATAGCTCAAATTATAATAAATTATATTTACTCAAGAGGTGTCTTCATTACATGAAAAAATGCAAGTGAAGGAGTTACTGACAATGTATCCAGAAGGGTTGAATTGGAATTTTAATATTTTTAAAAAGCAAGTTCAGATAAAAAGTGTTTATATTGTTCTGTACCTCTTTACATTTATATGTGGTTGACATCTTATTTTACCAACATTAAAAGCCCATTTTTGTAGCCTGGCATTTTGTGGTGAGGGGATGTGAAGCAGATATAACCAACTTGAAACGACAAAAACCTGAGTAAGTATGATAAAGTTAGGATACTTGATGTATTAATTTAAATTTGGGTATGTGAACCTCATATTGCAGAGTGATGACTGACTGATTCTGTTCACAGGACTGCCTGATAAAGACTTATTCTACTAAATAATTTTGGCTTTTTGCAGACACACATTCTCATTGTAGTATATGTAACATATATCTTTAAGAGATAGGTTTAGTTCATAAGTGGAACTTCTTCTCTTCCCATGAATGGATGTGCTTTTTGTAATATACCAGTTAGAACTGGGTTGTTAGTAGTTAAGACTAGGGATAGGCACAAACCAGTTAATGAACCTAATTTTATGATGAAATCACCTGGTTCATGGTTCATGAGCCAAGGGTCATGTAACTGCACCCACAATGAACCTCCAATGAACCTCCATGTTTTTTACGGAAGTTTGTGCAGTTTGGGTTGGTGGTTTGTCCACAAGTGAAGTCCAAGTGGCGAATTCACCTGGAAGTGAGTAAACTCAGCATTTGGACTTCATAAGAACATAAGAGAAGCCAATGTTGGGTCAGGTCAATGGCCCATCCAGTCCAACACTCTGTCATAGTGGCCAAAAATGCCAGGTGCCATCAGGGGGTCCACCAGTGGGGCCAGGACACTAGAAGCCCTCCACTGTTGCCCCCCCCCAGCACCAAGAATACAGAGCATCACTTGCCCTAGAGTCCCTATCTATACCTTGTGGCTAATAGCCACCGATGGACCTCTGCTCCATATGCTTACCTAATTCCCTCTTGAAGCTGTCCATGCTTGTAGCCACCACCACTTCCTATGGCAGTGAATTCCATGTGTTAATCACTCTCTGGGTGAAGAAATACTTCCTTTTATCTCTTCTAACTTGAGTGCTCAGCAATTTCATTGAGTGCCCACGAGTTCTTGTATTGTGAGAAAGGGAGAAAAGTACCACTTTCTCTATTCTATCCCATGCCTAATCTTATAAACCTCAATCATGTCACCCCTTAGCCGTCGTTTCTCAAGCTAAAGAGCCCCAAGCGCTTTAACCTTTCTTCAAAGGGAAAGTGTTCCAACCCTTTTATCATTCTAGTTGCCCTTTTCTGCACTTTTTCCAAAGATATAATATCCTTTTTAAGGTGTGGTGACCAGAACTGTACACAGTATTCCAAATGAGGTTGCACCATTGATTTATATAGGGGCATTATGATATTCACTGATCTGTTTTCAATTCCCTTCCTAATAATCCCCAGCATAGCGTTGGCCTTTTTTACTGCAGTCGCACACTGTCTCGACAATTTCAGTGACTCCAAGATCTCTCTCTTGGTCAGTCTCTGCCAGTTCGGACCCCTTCAATGTATATTTAAAGTTAGGATTTTTGGCTCCAATGTACATCACCTTGCACTTGGCCACATTGAATCCCATTTGCCACGTTGACGCCCACTTGCCCATCCCTGACAGATCCGTTTGGAGTGCCTCACAATCCTCCCTGGTTTTCACCACCCTGAACAACTTTATATCATCCGCAACAACTTCACTCGTGTGTGGCATGGCTTGCAAAAGCCATTTAAAGGGAACACTCCCTTTAAATGGCTTTTGCAAGATCTATCTTCCCCCCCCCCCGGGTCCATTCTGCTGGCCTCAGGGAGCCACCCACAGCAGAAAGGAGGGAGATAAGATATTTGATCTTCCCCCCACCACATCATGAACCTCATGAAATGAGCCAGTTTGGTAAACGGTGAGGCTTGTGAAGGTTCATGGTTTGTGTGACCCCATGAACTGGGATGAACCTCAATTTTTACAGTTCATGCCCATCCCTAGTTAGGATTCCAGTCATGGTTAAGTCTAAGTTGTTCCTTGCTGTGCTGTACATTTAAGAAGGTTCTTGATGACCTCCTGCCTGTTGTGTGTCTCTGGCCTCAGGGCAAACCATTTACCCACCTCCATAGCAAGTATACTTTACAGAGGAGACAGACACCATGTTCCATCCAACAATATGTGAAATTAGAGTAATTATAATATTGAAAAAATGTGCAGTCCTGCATTCTTTCACAAATGTTCCCTCTAAGCTGTGGAGTCATGTGAACAAAAAATCTACTTTGTGAGCTACCAGCATTAAAGCTGTGAGTGAGTGATTTGGCTACTGCATAAATCAGTTTGTTCTGGAGCCATCCTTCCTGAGCTAAAGCAAAAATGTGTGAGCCGGAAGCTAAAAAACTGTGAGCTGGTTCACACAGCTTAGAGGGAACAGTGCTAAGGAGAGCCCTTAACTCAGGTTAAGCAAGAAAGTGGAAGATGGCGGGGAGTTGAGGATATTCTCCTATACCTTATTTAGTCTGTAAAATACTGTATGCTTTCTTCAGAAACTTATCATGTTTTGCTAATATTTTTAAGCTTCTTAAAAGAGGGCAGCATTCATATAGGAGTGTGCAGCTATTAAGTCACAAGTAGTACAGACTTAAAATGCCTGTGTTTTTTTTTTTTAAAAAATGTGATTTTGGTAGTTGTGAACAGCATATCTGTAGTATGTATGACTTCAGTTATCCAGGAAAGAGTAATTTTCTTCTATGACCTCTTCGTTGAATTATCCATCTGCTCATATGTTTTGGGGACCCTATTTGGGTGGAAACATGGCATAACATGTTTTAAATAAATAACGAGTATGGGAGTAGGATCCAAAACTGTATTTGCTGGGAAAGCTAATGGTGGAGTGGTGGAGATGGCAATTCACCAGTATTGTGAGTATTAAGAATGGGAGACTCTGAAATTACACCTACCTGCAAATCATTCCTTCCAATGTAGATATCCATCCCTTTGTTCCAGGTAAGCAGATATGTATAGTTACTGAGTGGTGAAGGAAAATCACTCTGCACATGTCCATAATATCGTTTTCAGAGAATATTCTGGGCATATACAGACTATTTTCAGCCAAAGTCCTTTGTTCAATAATAACCCAAGAATTTTATATCACACCCCCCCCCAACATAAAAGTGCAAAATATCTCTGCTATAATAGACCAGTGGCCCATATAGGTTGGCATCTTGTTTCCAATAGCTGTCACCCATTCACCCCAGAGGGTCAATAAAGTATAAAGGCCAATATCCTCTGCCATTGCCTCCTAGCATGAGAATTCAGAAGTTTGCTGCCTAGGGTTGCCAGCCTCCAGGTGGGGCCTGGGGATCTCCCGCTTTTACCACTGATCCCCAGCCGACAGAGACCAGCTCCTCTGGAGAAAATGGCTGCTTTGAAGGGTGGACTCTATGGCATTGTACTATGCTGAGGCCCCTCCCCTCCCCAAACCACACCCTCTCCTGGCTCCACCCCCAATGTCTCCAGGTATTTTCCAACCCAGACTTGGCAACGCTATTGCTGCCTCTGAATGTGGAAAAAAAGCCCAGTAGCACCTTTAAGACTAACAAACTTTATTGTAGCATAAGCTTTCGAGAAACACAGCTCTCTTCGTCAGAGGCAGCTGTGTTTCTCAAAAGCTTATGCTACAATAAAGTTTGTTAGTCTTAAAGGTGCTACTGGACTTTTTACTATTTTGCAGCAATAGACTAACACAGCTAACTCATCTGGATCTCTGAATATGGAGGTTCCTTTTAATCATCATGACTAGAGGCCATGGATGGACCTATCCTCCATTAATCTGTCTAATCAGCTTTCAAGCCGTCAATGCTGGTGACCATCACTATGTCCACTGGCAATGAATTCCACCATTCTGCTTTTTATATTCCTGATTACAACATGATTTAAAGTAACTTTCTCCCTGGGAACTACTTCACTTGAATGTATTTCACCCAGAGAGGTAAAAAATCTGCAGAGGTAAAGAAAATATTATGTATTTGAACATCTTGATGAAAAGACATAGAATTTCAGTTGACACAAACAAGGATGAGATGAATGAGTTTTATGAAATCTGATTATCTCCACATTTCAAAGTCAAAGAAGCATCTTGTCAAAAGTTCAACAAGTTGTACATACTTTGTTTGGGTCTCCCCATCCCCTGTGGTTCATTGTCTTACATCATAGTACAGATCTGTCAATGAATAATGTATTTATTTATTTATTTATTTGACTTATATCCCGCCCTACCACATGGGCTCAGGGAGGCTAAAAAGAGGCAATTGCCATACATAACAGCAAAAACCAGATAAAACTATCAATCACATTTACATTTTACATTTAAAATCGGTGTTCACAACAACATATCATCCAAGACAGGTTCTCCAATACAATGTTTCAGAGATTCTACTGTCTCTTCTTCATCTGTCTGCGCTATGTCCGTTCTTCAGCTCAAAGGCCAGTTCGCATTGCCAAAAATGGCAGCGCGGTGGTGGTACAGTGATGGTGGCGGCTCCTACTCAAAAGCCTGGTGGAAGAGCTCTGTCTTGCAGGCCCTGTGGAACTACATAAGGTCCTGCAGGGCCCTGATCTCCTCCGGGAGCTCGTTCCACCAGATAGGAGCCACCACTGAAAAAGCCCTGGCCCTAGTCACAGCATATTTGACATCTCTAGGGGCTGGGGCAGCTAAAAGATGTTTTGCCCCCGACCATAGTGCCCTTAAAGAAAAAAAAATCATAGAATGATAGCAAAGTTCAGTCATTCCAAATATGTATGTAGTTTCTCCTTCTACTCCCTTCAACACTATTCAAGTAAAAATGGGAATAAATTTAGATGTGTCTTCTTTAACAAACAGGTACTGGTTGGTATAGTTTGCTAAGACTATAGACCAGCAATTAGGGTAAATTTGGATCATCTTATTTGTAGGAGGTTTATCTAGTATGAGAGTGTTATAATCATTCAAAGATGTAGCAGGATGTAAAGTGATATAATTCTGTTACTGTAACTGAAAATATCAGTGATATTAGAATACTTAAAGTTCCAGTAACTGCTGTTTTTAGGTCATGGGGCTATGAAAGATTCTGTTTTTCAGTGTGCACATATGAAAAAGTTCCTTGATAACTTGGCAACCACCACTTCTCTGCACTCTGTTGTGAATTAACCCATATTTTCAGAGAGCAACTTATTTGTTCAGTCATGTATTATGCATACTAGATTCTGTTATAGAGACCTTCTGTATGCTTGACTTGGTTTTAAAATGAAGACTCAAGGGGAAAGGAAACATAGCATGTAGCAAAAGGCCATATTGTGCATTGTGTTTTTGTGTTTAAAAAACAAAGGAAACTGGAAGTAAGTCTTATCTCGATTTTGTCTCAAAATGAAGTACAGTTGAGCTTTATGTATTTGAGGGACACAATTTACATGGTATCTGAAGAAATGTGATTGCACACGAAAGCTTATACCTTGAATAAAACTGTGTTGGTCTTAAAGGTGTGACTGGACTCAAACTTTGTTCTAAAATCTAAAATATTAGCCAAAGCCGCTCCCTGATAGTTGTTACGACCATATAATGCTACCTTATAATTAGCAAGAATAAGGATGCAGAAACAATTTTCAGGTTTTTCTGCTCAACTCAAATTTTATTTACTTCCTTTGGTTGCTATTGTTTCATGGTAGAAAGCACAGCTGAACTTGTTTTATTGCTTGGCAAAGTTCAAGCACAAGTATATTTCTGTCATAATAATATCATCCTGTTTTCCTCATAGTCTCTTCCCTTTTGTTGTCTATGGATTTTTTGTTCATCAACCTTTTCGTGTGACTTGGGATATCACTATTGTTAGCCAAATTGCCTTGAATTCTTAATTAGTCTAGGGGAGGTTATGATTATTAATTGGCAATAGGCAAATTAGGATTCTCAACAGTGTATTCAGAAGTCCCACCTTTGCTGTAAGCACCAGAACAGACATAGAGACTGTATTCAGTAAAATATATTGTCTTTTTACTGGGGAATATATATCATTCAAACAATACACAACCACACACACATTTATACATATGCTAAGAAATAAAGATAGATCCTTAACACAGTTGCTTTAGCAGGATATTCATTGGTTGGGCAATATTTACCTGTCTTCATTAACTGTGCCGTTCCAATGGAAGAATGGAGGGGTTTAGAAATAGAAAACGGTGAACACGTGCTCTGAACCAGCAGAACCACGTGGACTCTAGCTGCAGACTAGAGGTTAAAGATGGAGGTATGGTATGTGGATAGCATGCTGGACATAAGAGGGTTAAAGCTTCGATAGGGGTCGTGGAGAGGGTAAGTAAGAAAGAGACCATGTGGTCGGGCAGCATCTTTTATAATGTGGTGTGGGGGGGCAGGCTGAGCTGGCCACATCCCCCTGTGACACCTTCTGTTAGTCCATCCCATAAAACATACTATTGGCTGGCTGGAAGAGGGGAGGGGGACTAAGGAGTGGTCAATATTGAGAGCTAGAAACTTAGACTGAGGACTGGCACCTGGATGAAGAGTGATTGAATCATCAGGCTAGGGCTATTGTCTCTTGATGGCCCTAGCTGGTTTGCTGATGGGTGAGCAAATGATGGTTTGCTGATGGGTGAATAGAGTCTCTTGATTAGATTTGTAGGTAGCTGGAGGGGGGGAGAGGTTGCCTACATGTGTTGGAAGAAGCTCCTAATGGCGGCTGGAGCTCTCCGTCCTCATGTTTTTCCATGGCATGGTGTCTGAGGCTTTGTACAGGCTTATGGAACTGCTTCATCTCACAGCAGGCAAGATGGCTGGTGACTCTGGACTATCACTGTGGCAGCAACACTAAAGGAAGGTGTCCCTCTTTCAGGTGTGCAGTCTCAACAGGTATTCCCAGGTCTCCATATTATACCATCCCTTTGCACAGTTCATAGTCCATAAAAACACATTGATAGGCTTGCATGGCAAGCTATCCTCTGCTAGATATGTTCCCTTAGTGACTCACACTATCTTTCCCATGTTGGTCTGAAATAGTATTGCAGTAAATGTTAGATTGGTTCTATCAGAAGAGTTCACAGAATGTTATATATTTGAATGTATCTAAGTGAATCTATAGTTACGTTTCTTTAAAGACTCAGTAGCCTACTGCTGTCATATTAGACGTACAAGGTTTACGTAAGTACCCAGAGAAAATGAGGGTGGTTTTGGGAGCCCCAGAATGTATCATAACATAGATTGTTCCTAGGCTTTGTTAATGATTATAGTTGCTGTATACCAAATTTGGCCAGTGTGTTACATCCCCTAAACTGTTTGTTCCAGAAAGGACAAAAGTGGCGATGGTCACAGGCCTGTGAAGTGGTTTTCTTACAGGCTAAGAAGTCGATTACATCAGATAAGGTGCTCACTCATTTTGATCCATCCTTGCCCCTAAAACTGGCACATGATGCATCACCACCTGGAATTGGGACCGTGATTTCCGACACGATGCCTGATTGTCAAGAAAGACCAATAGTTTTTGCCTCTAGATCACTGTCCAGAGAAGAATGTAATTATGCTCAGATTTACAAAGAGGCCTTAAGCCTAGTTTGGGGTATAAAGAAATTTAATCAGTATCTTTATAGAAGGCAATTCGCTGTTCTCAAAGACCACCAGCCTCTAGTTCCTATCCTGAATCCTCAAAAAGGGATCTCTGTTACTGCTGCCACTTGAATGGAACACTGGGCTTTCTCTTTAGCAGGCTATGCTTATGATATAGAGTCTAAGGGTATAGCAACACATACAAATACAGATGGTCTCTCATGTTTACCGAGAGGGAGAGAGAGAGAGAGAGAGCAAGAGAGAGAGATGGAATCAGTTCACTTTGTCAACCTGTTCCAGCTTGAGTGTGCCCCAATAACTTAGGGTCTGGTTGAATGTGAAACTAAGAAAGATCCTGTCTTATCCAAAGTTTATGAAGCAACATTCAATGACTGGAGATACTCTGATGATCTAGACCTCTTGCCATTCTACACTCACAGGGGAGAATTTATGATACATCAAGGATGTCTAATGTGGAGCATCTGAGTGATCATACTACTTAAACTGTTCCCTAGAGTTTTAGAAGAGCTTCATACAGATCATCTTGGTGTCATCAAGATGAAAGCCCTGGCAAAGAGTTTGGTTGGTGGCCCAGACTTGATCAGCAAATAGAGCAGTTATCTATGTAGTATCTCAGGAGTCAACAAATGCAACAACAGCCAAACCCCACTCCTCATCACCCATGGGAGTGGCTGTCTATCACATGGCAATGAATACACAGAGATTTTGCAGGGCTGCTGCTGGGAATGATGTTTCTGATATCTATAGATGCCCATTCAAAATGGCCCGAAGTATTTAGCATGAAATCCATGACCAGAATGCAGATGATTGAAGTTCTGCAAGGTTTATTTACCCAGACAGGTTTGCCAGAGCAAGTGGTGAGTGATAATGGACCACAATTTACCTTGGAGAAATTTAAATCTTTTATGTGCCAAAGTGACATTCGCCATATAACTTCTGTACCATGTAAGCCACGCTGAACCTGTTTCTGGGGAGGGCGGGGTACAAATTGAATTAATAATGATGATGATGCCTTGGCCACAAAGGGACTGGGGGAAAGATTTTACAAACCTTGAAACAAGCCTTGAAATCAATGACAACTGACCATGGCTTTTTGCAGAAGAAGCTAGCATGGTTCTTATTGGCATATCACAATGCTGCTCATGTCTCACCAGCAATGTTGTTTATAGGTAGGCATCTACACTCACATCTGGATTTGCTGAAACCTGGCTTACACACTCATGTTGAAAAGCAACAATTTGGTCAAGCATCTGCCAGAGGATGTGGCACACCCCATCAGCTACAAGTAGGTCAGGCAGTGTTGACACATGATTACAGGAGACCAAACAAGTGGTGCCCTCCTATTATCCATCACCAAATAGGTCCTTTATCTTGCACAGTAAAAGTATCACCCAGGACACTATGGTGCCGTCACATCGATCAGCTATGGGTAGGGTTTTTTGTTTAGAAAAAGCGGGGCTGAAACTCTCAAGAGGGAAATGAAAATTTTAATTTGTATACTAAAAACTCATAAACTTTTAAACCTTTTAAAAATAGTTTTGTTGAAGATGTTCTGGAACTCCATTCCAGCACATTCCCCCAGAACAAAAATCCTGACTATGGGGCTCAGCTGACAGCAACCCATGACGCCATCTCATATATGTATGTATCACACAAAGACATACACATACAACATATTGAACGCCTCTATGGGGAGGAAACATTTCAACAGATCCGGAAATTGGAAACACTTCGGAACAAGAAAGCACATTCACTTTGTTCTTTAAGTTTTCTGCTACACTGTAGGGACACAAGAACCATTCCATCCTTTCTCACAACAAAAATAATCTTCAAAACTCTACAAGCTAACCACATCTATGACCGTCTAGAACAGTCTCTCTTACGTGAGCGAATCCATACTACCCACAGAGAACTTGCAACCACAGACAAGGAGCTGTTTTCCCTGCATATTAACATCAGCCAAAAAATGAGAAGTCATGATTGGGACAAGATTGATAACCTCACCTACAGAAAAATGGAACATGGATTAACAAGCCAGACAGAAGTAAAAGTTTAATAAAATCCAGGATAAAAGACAGACAAACCCGGGGGGGGGGGGGGGCGTGGAGTGTCGCAGCAACATGGCAGACATGAATTGAATAGGCTCCAGACCCCCTCTCCTGTAAAGTCGACAAAAAGGCATGTTACACCTCTGAAAAAGAACACAGAGTATTGGCAGATCTTCAAAATCTAAAAACACTTCTAAGTGGACAGAAAACACATCTGTGAACTCTTTCTTTTCGCCAGAAATAATGACTCGCTCTTCAGGCTTTGAGGCTAGTCAGAGCTCCAAAATGGCGGCAGAAAGATACCCTGTGAAGCCCGGCGGGACTGATGATGATAGGCCTTTATGTAAAAAAGACTTGAAAGAGCTAAAAGAAGACCTATTTCAAAATGTGACTAAATCAATCGCGGAAGTACTCCAACCAGTCCACACTAAGCTCAACGATCTGGCAAAAGAACTGAAAAAGACTGACAAAATCACAGAAAATGCAACAGAAATGTCCTTAACTCTTCAGGAAGAGGTTCTTCAAAATTCGGATAAGCTAATAACGGACAGAGTTTTAGCACTGGGGAATAGATGGAGGCAGCATAATTTAAAATTTAGGGACATAAAGGAGGGGGCAGAAGAAAATTCAGATCTAGCCTCCTTTATTGCCTCCTGGTTTGCACAAACTTTGAATCTGGAATATGGAGTAGCCCCAGCTATAGTGCGTGCATATTGACTAGGTCCCTTAGTGAGAGCTAGCAGAGGATGTTCTAGAGACATCTTAGCTCACTTTCTATATCCAAGATCTCAGGATAGAATTCTAAGAGAAGCACGTCTAAAAGGATCCCTATCTTATAACGACAAGAAAGTGATAGTTCTGCTAGACTTATCTGCGAAAAACCTGGAAAAGAGAAAGTCTTTGAAAATCTTTGCCAACAAACTGTTTGACTCAAAAGTCCGGTTTCGATGGATTCCTTCTTCAGACATACTACTCTTTCGAAATGGAATCCAACATCAAGTTAAAGATGTAGCATCAGGAAAAGCCCTCCTAAAAATGCTTGGGATTCACTTAAGGCAGGAAGAAGAACAGCAACTTGATGAAGAGCTTCCACCAAAGAAAGACTAAACTTTTTTCTTTTATCTAAGCAACTGTTTACTCCACAGACAACAGGAAGCTTTGAAAATCATTATATATTCTGATAGGTTAAATGGTGTATGGAAGACCATAAAGTTATTTTGACTCTATTATTTGAAAGCCATTTAAGGCATTTATATTTTAAAAAGCTACTTTTAGATGGCAGTCTTAGTCCAGGAACTGAAACCTGTTTCTACATATATAAGCATATAGGTGTTTGAATAAGAAATTGTTATTTCCCTTTTTTCCTGTTCATCTTTAGTATATTGGTAACACTTAGTTAAGTCTAGCAGTATATAGAATTAAGTTTACTTTATTTCTAGTTAGTAAAACATTGATACTTAAATTGAAGATTCTATTATAGAATTATTAACCATAGCTACAAAATACTAAGGTAACTAGTAGGTGGTATGCCATGAACTTTAATAGTGTATTATAACATTATGGCAACTATTAGAAGGTATTCCATTAATTTAAATGGTATATATTATTTAGTTTATACAACAGAGCTATGTTTTTATTTAGTACCATGTTAACACATTTAAATTTAAACTGAATAGGACAACAGGTAAATATTGGTGTTACTTCCTTTTATTTGTATGGCAAGTTCTATATATATAACTACAGTGACTACAACTTCATAACCTTTAAATTTGGACAAATATTAAGCCTTTAACTTTTATTATGGTTGTTAAAAGGTTTTTATTATAAAAATGGTATTTTTTCTCTTGTAGCAAGTATCTGAATTCCAAAAAGCAGTAGCTCTATTCACAATTTTGAGATAGTCTTATTTAAATTTACTATTGTTATCTCATGGAGTCAGGAGAGGGGGGGACTTGTTTTTTTATTATCTCTACTAATTTCCCTGATTTTTTTTTCTAGGGTTAATAGGCAGGGAGACATTGGTGTCACCCTTTCTTCTTTTGTTTAGGAAGAAACTTTAGCCCCAAACCCATTAAAGGGTTAAGTTAGTTTAGAATTAGGTTAGGTATTAGGTTTGTAAAGCAGCATATCCCTGTTGGACTGGCTTCTGCCTTTAGATGAAGTAATAATAGAATATTGAATAATTGTTGAGTTTTTATTTTATACAATTAGAGTTGGAATAGAGGAAGTTAGGTAGTTTAGTAAAAGTTTTATACTATTAAGAATTTCCATATTAAACTACACAGAATTTCAAATATAATGAATAAAGAAAAACCAAACATGCTCTGTCTCCAAGAAACTCATTTAAAAAAACCAGTAGCCCAAATTTTAAAGTCTAACTGGTTTACACAATGTTTCCATGCATCTGGAACATCTAAGTCTAAAGGGGTGGCCATTTTAGTATCAAAATCCACTCCCTTTTAATGTCAACAGATAAAAACTGACCTGAAAGGACACTATATTTTTGTAAAAGGCCTATTAGATGGCTCCCCAGTAACCATAGCGTCCATCTATGTGGCTAATTCATCTCAGATACCTTTTATTAAGGACACTTTTCAACTTTTATCAGACTTCCACATAGGACAAATCATAATAGGAAGTGACCTAAACTCAATGTTGACCTAAAATTTGACAAAACACACAGATCTACACAGATCTGAGGCAAAGATTATAGTACTTCATAAACCTGGCAAAGATAAGCTAGAACCGGCACCTTACGACCAATTTTGATCCTAAACCATGATTTACATTTTTCCCCTCTGCATTGGCCTAAACGCAATAATAACTAATTACATTCACCCTGATCAGTCAGGGTTTATACCAAATAGATCTTTAAATGATAATATCAGGAAAACCTTAAATCTAATTAATCATGGCAAAGCAAATAAACTCAACTCTTTGATTTTAGCACTAGACACTGAAAAAGCATTTGATAGGGTTGAAACTCCGTTTCTCCAGGCAGTACTTCAATGTATGGACTTTGGCCTGAACTTTTAAAACTCCTTTAAAGCCATTTATAAGAACCCCACTGCACAAATCACAACAAATAACTTTAGATCAGAACCGCTAAAGCTAACAAGGGGTACTAGGCAGGGCTGGCCCCTTTTTCCTTTTTTTTTTTTGGGCAATTTTTTATATTACCAATTCTGACATGTCATTACCCCCATTTGATAGAACAGATTGATAACTTTAGTAAAGTTTCTGGTTTTAAGATTAATTTTACAAAATCTGAAATATATCCTATATATTTACATCAAGAACTGCAACTTAAACTGACTACTGACTACTCATTTAAATGGGTGAAAAAAACAATGAAATACTTAGGAATTCAAATACCATTAAAACTATTAGATCTGCATGATTCAAACTATATACCACTTTTTACAGAGGTCAAATCTACGTTGGATAAATGGAGTAAACAAAACCTATCTTTAGTAGAAAAAATTGAAATGATAAAAACTTTTATTTTTCCAAAATTTCTTTTCCTTTTTCAAAACATTCCAACGAAGATAACAAAGGAGACATTTAGACACCGGCACAAATATTTTCTAAAATTCACTTGGTCAGATAAGAAATCCAGAATTAATATTGTTACATTGACTAAGCCATCAAAACAAGGAGGCCTTGGTCTTCCTGATCTAGAAAATATTATATTTTAGCAAAACTTAAGGCCATAGCTTATTATGCACAACCCTCTATAACAAAGGCTTGGATATTTATTGAACAGACATATCTACAATCAGGATTGTTGTATGAAACAGTATGGAACTATCCTAAAAACAGAAAACTAAAGGAACCTCATAACCCATTTTTGAAATTAGATATGTGGGATAAATTTAGAACAAAAATAGCTCCACTGGTATCACCAATAATGATGTTTTTAGGACAAGCATGGTTTTTACCAGGTTTAAATTCATCAACATTTGAACTATGGAAAGAGAAAGGACTCTTTCGGTTGGGTGATTTATATCAGCAAAAACAACTGCTTACTAAACAACCGTTAGAGAAAAGATACAAATTTGAAATTTCATGGATGCAATACTTTCAGATTAGACATTTTGTGAGTAACCCTAACCACAAGACCACTCACACAATTTGAATCCTTTATTTATAAAAGTAAACAATCAACTAGAGGTTTGATCTCTTTAATATACCAACTATTGAACCAGCAAAAATGGGATCAGCCTACTTCAATACAGAATTTTTGGCACAGAGATTGTGGTTTAACACTTGACAAAGACCAATGGCAAAAAATCTGGTCTAGCCATCTTTTTAATACTACTGCTTTGAATATCAAACTCCAAAATTTCAAACTATATGCAAGGTAGTATTTAACACCTCGAAGATTAACACATGTAATACCAACTTTAAATCCACAATATTGGAAGGGGTGTGGGAGTATTGGGACATTTAAACATTGTTGATGGGACTGCCCATTTATTGCTAGTTATTGGGTTAAAATACTAGTTTATATTGAAAAAATCTTGGGATTCAAGGTACCCTTTACTCCCGAATCTATCCTTTTAAACTACTGGCCAGACATTAAAAGCTCTGGAAATAACATTGATCTTCTTTTGATTTTTCTCATTCCGGTGAACACCTTAATTGCAGAAAACTGGAAATCGAAAAAAATTCCAACTGTAAGCCAATGGTTTATGAAATTTTGGGACCTGGTAGTCATGGACAAACTGGCATCCCAGATGGCATCCTCACACCGCCTTAGAAACCCTACTAAATTTTTGGAAAAATGGTTTTCTTTCTTTGAATATGCTACTAGATCTCCGAACAAGAAATGTTCTTTACCAAAGAAATACGTAAATTTTGTGTTTTATTAAGTGCTTAAAAACTTTTATATTTTGAAGTATAAATTGTAAAGGTTGTTGTGAAACAGTGGTTTATATTAGTTTAAGTTATATAATTTAATTTATACATTTGTATTATTGTTGGTAAATAAAATAAAAATTTAAGTGTTAAGTAAAAAGACAGACAAACCCAATGCTCAACAATGCACGCACTGTCATCAATCTGACGGATCGTAAACTCTCACCAGAAGAAACCTCCATGTTAGCCAAGGGAGGTAAGTTGGCAGTTACCCCTACAAAAATTCCTGTGTAAGACATCATTGCAAATGTAGAAGCTGCCATTTGTCATCTACCTGAAGAAGAAGCTGAAGAAATAAGAGGGGATATGGCAAGGATCCTATAAAAAGCAAAGCTTCCCACCAGCAATATAACACGTAAGGAAAGAAATGCCATCAAGACCCTCAATGTGGATCCAGACATCATTATTCTATCAGCTGACAAAGGCAATGCCACAGTGATCATGAAAACGGAAGAATACAAAGATAAGATTAGAGAACTTCTGGATCCTACCACATACAAAAAACTAAAAAGAGATCCTACCTGCAAAATCACCAGCCAAATGAGCTCACTGATCAGGAATGCCCTCACTTCATCCCGACACACACAAAACAACTACACAAAGCAGAAGCACAGCCACCACGAAATGCCTCACTTCATCCCGACACACACAAAACAACTACACAAAGCAGAAGCACAGCCACCACGACTATATGGACTCCCTAAAATTCATAAGGACTCAGTCCCACTCCGACCCATTGTGAGTGCCATTGGTTCCCCGACATATGAATTAGCTAAATACCTGGCCAAACTTCTACAGAACCACATTGGAAAAATCACAACATACTTCGAAGATTCAGCACATTTCATCAACAAAATCAGTTCTCTGAAACAACCCACAGGACATACTCATCAGTTTTGACGTGGTATCTCTTTTTACCAAGGTTCCGGTAAAAGACACAACTGCGCTTGTTAATCAGATTTTTCCAGATGACATAACAGTCTTATTCCACCATTGTTTGACAACGAGCTACTTCCAATGGGATAATGAATTCTATGAACGGATGTATGGGGTTGCCATGGGAAGCCCTCTCAGCCCAGTTATAGCAAACTTCTACATTTTGAAAAACAGCTTTGTAATCTGCACCCCACAAACTGACAGTCTGGTTCCAGTACGTAGATGATACCTTTATCATTTGGAGCCATGGAGATGTAGAATTGATGGAGTTTTTAGATCACCTCAACAACATCCACCCCAACATACAATTCACCATGGAAAAAGAAGTCGAGGGTAACTCCCATTTCTAGATATCATGGTCATCTGTGAAACTAACCTTCAATTACGTCACAAGGTCTACAGAAAACCAACTCACATGGACCGTTATTTACACAAAAACTCCAATCGCCACCTTCGGCAAAAAAGAGTCACAATCAAAACATTAGTAGACCATGCAAGACGGATATGTAAACCGCACTTTCTCAATGATGAACTAAATCATCTAAATCATGCACATCAAGCAAATGGCTACTCCAAGAATGAAATCAGAAGAGCAATTAAACCAAAGATAAAACAAACAAATGAGGAAAAACAGTCTCCCACAGGAAAAGTGTTCTTGCCATATATCAAAGGAATCACTGATCAGATGGGGAAGCTTATGAAAAAACACAACCTACAAACAGTATTCAGACCCACCAGAAAAATACAACAGATGCTACAATTGGCAAAAGACATAAGAGATCCCCTCATTTCCTCAGGAGTATACCGCATACCATGCAGTTGTGAACAAGCTTACATCAGGACCACACAGTGTAGCATTCAGACAAGAATAAAAGAACATGAAAGACACTGTGGACTTGGCCAACCTGAAAAATCAGCAGTGGCTGAACATAGCCTAACTCAAACAGAACACAGTATTTTGTTCCAAGACACTGAAAGGCTGGACAACACTTCCAACTACCATGTCAAATTACACAGGGAAGCCATTGAAATTCATAAACATAAACACAATTTCAACAGGATATAAGAGAGTTTAAAAATAAATAGGGCATGAATTCCTGTCCTGAAAAACACAAAAGGCTCTACATCTGACAATAGCATTACAGATGAGATTAGAATTTCAACAGCCAATCCACATACAAAAGAATCTCCTCAGGAAACAGGAAACCTCCTCAGGAAACAATCCATATACAAAAGAACCTCCTCAGGAAAGCTCCTCTATTAGCATGTTCATAGCCTGGGGAACTCCTACAAGATAATGACTCAGCCCTACCCCACCTTCTGGAGTAGATATAAATTACCTGCCTACAATTTTCTTCTCACTTTGACACAGAGAGGATTCTATTTTTCTGTGTTATACCTCTGAGGCTGTCAGTCACAGTTACTGGTGAAACGCCAAGACCACGGCTATACAGGCCGGAAAATCTACAGCAACTAAAGACATACAAACATACATAAAAGCATGGGGAGTGAATTTCATGTCTTAACAAATGTTTTGCCTTATCAATGCTATTCATTACATGCCAATAAAACCATTTCGGTAAGTTCTCTTTTTTACAGGTTAGTAGAATTTTTAGCTCCAATTATATGTAGTCTTTAACTTGTCATAGTTTCCAATCCAATTGTAAAATTTTGACCATGTCTTTTCAATTACACCTTCTGGTTTTTTCTGTTGATATATGCTGTCATTGTAAATAATGAGGCCAGTAATAACAGCACTTCACAAGCATGTTTTGCCTTCATCTTGTTCAGAGTCAGTTTTAACATGATTGCTAGAAAAGAACAAGAGCCCAGCAGCCCCTTAAAAACTAACAAAATATGTGGCAGGTATGAACTTTCATGAGTCACTGCTCACTTCTTCAGCATGATCGGTGAAGCTGTTAAAGACTGATTGAGATGACCATAAAATTGTGTAAAGAATACAAGGGGATTTACACTGGGTACAAAACTATATACTAGCAGCTCTTTATCATTGTTGTTTTTATATTCCACATCATTTTATACAGTTTCCTTAATGAATGATGTAGGAATAAACCTGCTCCTTCCTTCATGCTTCTCAGAATATAAATTTAGTTCCATTAAAATAATGGAAACACAGTATCCTGCAGCCATTTAAATGTTTTGGGAAAGTGCATCCTTTTTTTAATTTCAGTACACAATAAATTTCATTATGAAAATTGCCATATCTTACTTCTGCACATGCTGGTATCTCCACCATTCTCTAAACAGAAAATAAATAGTAAAATGGAGCAAACACTGAAAATAGCCAACAAACTCCGCTAAGAAATTATGTTTGTGTTTTTGAAGAAAAGTATTAGGCTAATTTTCTGTTGCTTTTATATAAACATAAGACTTGAAACTTTCCATCCATCCCCCCAAAAAAAACTCCAGGAGATTTTTATTTTCAAAGTAGTGGACTGGGTTGTTTCCTCCTCCTCCTCTTCTTCTAGTTTACATAGCTTGGCCACAGGATGGAAACATTTTGAAATATGGCACAGTTCCCCAAACATTCTGCAGTGCAGTGTCTGCATTTCAGTATTTTTGTTGGGCGACCATTTTAAATATAGGGGATCCTTAGCAGGTGCTTTGGAAGTGAACATTGAAGACTCAACAGATGGTTCTGTACTCTTTGAAGGTGTCTTGCACTAAGACACTGATGAATGTGTATGATCTGGAAGGATTTTATCATGAAGTGTTACAATATCTATTTTATTATAGGTTTGGTATCACATTATTTCACCACTGGCTGCCTCTTGAACAGGCCCTCCAACCCCCCAGTCAGTGTGGGACATTCCTCACCTAGCGCTCCCATTGTGCAGTAGCAGGGAAATTAAAAACAAAAAAACTCAGTAGCATCATAAGCCATGTTTTCCCCTAAAGTCACATCATCATACTCGCAAGGGCATCCCCCCAACTCTCCCATCAGTTGCCAGGCTCAGTAGAATGAATACCACTGCCCCAATAAATTAGAAATATATTCTTCTTTTTCTACCTAGAAATGAAATTCAGTGAAGTAAATAAAAGAAATTCCTTTCTGAACTATAAAAGAACAATTGATATTCATTAATATTCAGCCAGTTTGGTGTAGTGGTTAAGAGCAGTGGACTCTAATCTGGAGAACTGGGTTTGATTCCCCACTCCTCCACATGAAGCCAGCTGCGTGACATTGGGTCTGTCACAGTTCTCTCAGAGGTGTTCTCTCAAGAGCAGTTATCTCAGAGCTCTCTCAGCCCCACCTACCTAACAGGGGGGAGAGGAAGGGAAGGTGATTGTAAGCCACTCTGAGTGAAGGGCGGGGTATAAATCCAACTCTTCTTCTTCCTCCTCCTCCTCCTCCTGCTATCTTACATTCTCACCCTTATAGACAAATTTAATGTAAACATTCTACATGTCAAAGGTAATTTCCCAGAAATCATGAATATGAAAATAAATTTGAATTGATCAAGCAACCAAATAATAAGTGTTAATATGACTTCAAGGAATAGTATTCTTATAGTACAGTCCTAAGAATATTTTCCTGTAAGTTAACCCCATTGATTAGACCTGAGTCAGATTCTGAGTAGACCTGGGGGGGGGGGAGTTGTTTTAAAATGATTAATTAAGGGCTGGAAATGTTGTCTTGAAGTCAGAGAGCATTCTTTAACAAATATAAATAACAATTTTTTAGCATCAAATAAAAGAGCCTTTTAAACCTCGCATAACAAATCCCGTGGTTGAACGACATAAGACAAATGTTCTGAAAGGTTTTCATGAGCATTATGAGAAGAAGAAGAGGGCGGGGGGGGGAGAGTGGGTTTATACCCAACCCTGCACTTGGAGTCTTAATACAATTGCCTTTCCCTTCCCTTTCTCTCCCCACAACAGACACCCTGTGAGGTAGGTGGGGCTGAGAGAGCTCTTTCAAGAACTGCCCTTTCAAGGACAGGTCAAAACTATGGCTTGCCAAAGGTCATCCAGCAGCTGCAAGTGGAGGAGTGGGGAATCAAACCTGGTTCTCCCAGATTAGAGTCCACACACTTAACAACTACACCAAACTGGCTGAATATTAATGAGCCAAACTGAGAAAAAGTTGTCAAATTTTTCTGAAATTGATATGTTAAAGAGCATTTGTGGATTCCTATTTGTGCAAAATATCTCATGTTTTGAGGAAAGCAAAAATTGGGGGTGGGGAATCTGATGGAATGTTTGAGAAGGATTTATACATCTTCAAATTGCCACTAAATCTCCCTTATAAATAAAAGCCGAATGGTGGTGGCACTTCTCTAGAACATTCCACACGCTCCAAAATCAGTTCGCTCTCTGATCTGTCATTCAGAGGGTCTCCATATCCACTGGCTGCTTTGCCTGAGTCCTGCGTCCAACATTCTAAACATTTTGCTGTTCCCCTCCCCCCCATAGCCAGTCAGAACACAGAGGTTATTTGCATATGCAGCCTCATTGGCCTTTGCCTTGGAAAACAGAGGTCGTTTGCATATGCGACTTGATTGGCTTTTGCCTATAACATTCTAAACAGTTTGCTGTTCTGAGGTAAAATGTGTCCAATCTCCAGGTGAGGGCTGGAGATCACTCAGAATTACAACTTCTTTCCAGACGGCAGAGATCAGTTCCCTTGGAGAAAATGGTGGGCTCTGTATCCTTATATGTTGCTGAGGTGGCCCCCATGACAGCCAATGTGACGTAGAAGTCAGGGCTTCAGAGCATGGGAGAGGCTGCAGGTGTGGGGGGGTGGAAAGCTGAAGAGTGAGGGGGAAATAAAGGTAGGTTGATGATTGGCTGGGCAGGAGATAGGGTTGCCAACTCCAGGTGGGAAATTCCTGGAGATGTGAGGGATGGAGCCTGGAGAGGCTGAGGTTTCAGGAGGCGTGGGACCTCGGACAGGTACAAAGCCATAGACTCCACCCTCCAAACCAACTATTCCCTTATGGGGAGCAATTGTTGCCAATCTCCAGGTGAGGACTGGTGATCACTCAAAATTACAACTGTTCTTTAGGTAGCAGAGATCAGTTCCTCTGGAGAAAATGGTGGACTCAGTGTCATTATACCCTGCTGAGGTCACCACAGCAAATTGACACTGAGTGTCCAAGGCCAGGGTACCCGCCCAGAGCCTCTTTCTAGAGGCCATTGTATTGATTTCCACAACGGGCCTTTTTCCTAGTGTTACATAAATGAATTCTGAGTGATAGTTGAAGATTCTGATTCTGAGAATTTCTTATCCAGGGAGGGAAGAGCTTCATCCAGACTTTTGTAATATCTTAAAGACTTCCAGACAGTGTCTCTTGTCAAGACTATATAGAATGTTTTTGTGAAATGTTACCTATGCATATCTGAATCTCTTAGTACTGGCACATACTTCAACATGCATTGACAGAAATCCTAAAGATTAGATCCAATGACTGTTCGACCAGGTTTGATCCAGTGATTTCTTTCCTTCTATTGAGAAAGGCTTTAAATCTCTGGTATATATCACTTGTCATGAATTTTGTCCTGATATTGTCTAAATTATTTGCATTTTAGTTGCATAAGTATATCTCAATTCTGCTTGCCCTTTTCACGAGTGATGAAAAAATGGTGCCTAACAGTGATTGTCAAGGCTGTGTGCAATCCACATTAAATAAATTCAAATCTCTGTTGTTTGAAACCAAATCCTTTATAATTTATTTCTGGTAAGCCAATGAAAAATCCTACAATGCTTAGAGCTGCTGTACTCCAGGCGGAGTCTGGAGTCCTCCTGGAATTACAACAGAACTCCGTGCGACAGGGATCCGTTCCCTTTGAGGAAATGGCAGCTTCAGAAGGCAAACTCTTGATTCTAGGTGAAATCTCTTCCCAAATTTTCACCTCCACAGACATCACTCCTAAATCTCCAAGAATGCCCCAGGCTGGAGCTGGCAACCCTAAAATGCCTTCTTTTGGCTTTAATGCCCACAGATAGTCAAACTTGCCTTCATTCATTATCCTAGCCAATTACACAAATATCAATTTTGTTTTAAGGCTATAATTCTAAATATAAAGAAATATTTATTCCTTGCTGTGCACTTTTCTGAATTTTTTCTTAGTAACTGCTAGTACATAAATACCACCCAAAATGGAATTTTAAAACTCATAGATCAAAGAATATGAAATTGCTTTTTCTAATTTGCTCCATAACAGTAATTAACACAGCATGCTTCAGAGCCTACAAAATTTTTGTGATTGAAATAAATTCCAGTGATAAAAAGCTGAACATGAAGAACCATTATTTTATCACTAGAATATATCATGTTTAAATTCCCAGTAAAGATTTGATTTAACATCTCTTTTAATCTGCTTGTACTCACAGTATGCATTTTTGTTTGGGCCAATATACAGAAATAAATTGGCATGTTAATTAGGGTCTTATGCATGACAATATAACACTTTGGTACATTATATGTGATACTTGGAAGTAGGGTTTGGTTTGCTTGTTTATATTCCTCTCTCCCCATAGAGGACAGCGGTGGCATACCTAGGCTATTTGGTGCTGGGGTGGATAATTTTTTAATAACCCCCTCCTCTATTTTTCCCCATCAAGTCACAGCTGATGTATGGCAACCCCATGGGGTTTTCAAGGCAAGAGACATTTGGAGGTGGTTTGGCATTGCCTGCCTCCA
The DNA here is from genome assembly GCF_001447785.1 of Gekko japonicus. Lineage (NCBI taxonomy): Eukaryota > Metazoa > Chordata > Lepidosauria > Squamata > Gekkonidae > Gekko > Gekko japonicus. The sequence goes on from NW_015159736.1 coordinate 763,552, forward strand.
CATCAGCCCTGCTTAACTTCTGAGGTCTGATGAGATCAGGCTAGGCTAGGCTAGGGCCATCCAGGTCAAGGCCTCCCCCCTATACCAAAGAGTTATGTTCAGTAGTAATCATAAAAATAATAATAATAATAATAATAATAATAATAATAATAATAATAATAATGAGAGAATAGATTCAGGTGGGTTGCTGTGTTGGTCTGAAGCAGTAAAACAAAGTTTTGTCTTAAAGGTAACACTGGAGCTGTGATGAGGGTAAACAAAAAAATCCATCACACCACTTACATTCTGAGCAGGCAGTCAGGAGGGCTTCTCCATGTTGAAGCAGAAGAGCTGACCATCCCAAACATCTACAAGTCATTTTTGAGAGCTAGGAGTCTGCCTTTGCACTAATTTTTACTAACACTAGCCAAAGCATCAAAGTGCCCTAGGGTTGCCTGGTGCGGCGGGGAGGAGGAGGTCCTGGTACCATAGAGTAAGTACCATAGAGTAAGAGCGTCCCCTGGTGACATGCCCAGCACAATGACGTCACCTCTGGGTGATGCACCGGGCACATTGGCCGGATCTGGGCACTTTGAGGGTGGGGTTCCCCCACCAGCCAGATGCAAGCTGGTGGGTCAGGGGCCCTTTAAGCGGGCAACCCTCCCCCCGGGGTGCCTGGCAGCCCAGCATACCCAGTGCATTCTGTTCATAATATTAACAAAAGTTTGCTACTATACTACTCTTAAATACATTCTGTAGGAATGAGAAGGTCTTGAGACCAAAAAGTAAAACTAGGGGGGCATAGAAAAATTAGGTGAAGGGAGACAGAAATGAATGAGAAATGTGTGCAAAAGAGGGAGAGAAATTAAGAGAGAAAAGGATTGTTTTATCTTGCTGCAACACTCTCAGTACTGCTTTTCAAGATCTTGCTTAGCTGGGTGCAAGGAAAGGAAGAGAGAGAGGTTTAAGTATTGGATATAATGACCTACAGGCTGGCAATTACTGTAGTAGCTATGAGAGAGCTGGCTTGGTTGTATGATCTGTTAAGCAAGTTTGCTTCAGTCTTGGAGAAAGTAAAGTCTAGCCAAATCTAGAATGCTTTTTGCAATGCTCAGACTTCCCTGCACCCCTAGTGGCTGCACCCAGAACTGCATTTTAAAAATAAAAGGAAAGGCATTCAGCTGGACACAGCATGACACTGGCTTCAAGGACCCCCTTCATGAGCCTTCCTCAAGCTGCACCCATGGCACAATGGGCCCCTGCCCTTGGTATGCTGCAGGGGAGCAGATGGGAAAGCTGTTTGCCTGCTGTCTTCTTGATACTAGCAGGACTGCTGAGAGAACTATCCTATGCTCCCAAACTGTTCCCTCTGGGCTCTCTACATAGCCTAAAACCAAACATAACATGAAAACATATCACTTGACCTATAGTATGAATAAGCTAATAATTTATTATCTCAATGTGTAATTTTAATTTTTCATATTTATAGCCCACCATTCCTTTATGCAGTACATGCCTCTCCCCATTTTATCCTTGCAACATCTCTGAAGTAATTTTATTTGAGAGATAGTCACTGGTAGTGACACACTCCCTCCACTTTCCTCAGCATTGTGAGCTCACAAAATGACACCTCCACCTGAAATGTTGAGTCCTCAGTCTCTCTTTATCAACTGCTCTGGATATTAGAAAAGATCAAGGGAAGGCTGCAGTGTTGTCTTGATCATGACAGCAGTGCTGTTTTTCTTTGTCTTAGGAGAGAAAAACTCTCACAGAGCTGAGGGTAATTAGGGTATAACTGCATGATGCTCTTTCCCGTCATCACATGTGTCGTCCTTGTCTGAACAGGTACCTCCTCCCCTGACAGCACACAGGCTTGGGGGTCAGCCAAGCAGATACCTTTTCCCTGCATGGCACAGGGCTTGTGTGGGTAGCAGCTTGGCTGAGCATGTACCCCCCACCCTACAGCAGATTGGCTCCTCCCCTCCCTGCCTGAAACCCAGGCAGTGTGCCACTTGACGCAGCTGCCACTGGCATTTGGGTGCATCTAAAAGGACTCCCTGGAATCATAGCCATAATGATTTTAATTGGGTAATAGAATACATAAATTGTTTAATCTGTGTTGAGAGAGGATTTTGTTCCTCCTTGAATCTAATTTGAAATGTGATATTGGTGTGCAAGAAAACTAGATAGATGGGATATTGGCTGAGACCTCCCATTTAAATGGGAATATGAATAGTTATGTAGGATTGTCAACATGATGGAGATCAATAGCCTGGGTAGTCAATAGTGTTGGTATGCTAACATACACAGATAATGGATTTGCGCATGTAGTTTATACTATATACGGGGTACATACAATATTAAATATGTCTTTATCTGGCTAATGTATTGATATTCAGGTTCAAATGATTTTGTTGCATAAGCAATATTGAATGAATGTATAAGTGTGCACACCCCATGCTTGAACTATTTTTAACTTCAGTACTGTTCTTCTTGGTGCTGTTAGCATGCAAGCAAAATATTTGCAATTTGACCAGGGTTGGGGACTCCATGAGAGTCAGAGCAGCCCCCAGACTGGCTAGCTTGCTGGCTTCTGATGTCAGGTTACAGCATCTCTCTAATTTCCAAAGATAACAAGACCAGAGGAGGTTTCAGAAGTCCAGTGTTGTTCAGTCAGAGGTCAGGTTTCTAGGAATCAATCAAGGCAGTTCTGGCAGTTCAGCATTGCGTCCACACTCAAAAGCCTCCCTTGGAAGTCTATAACCACATGCCTTCACATGCTAAATCAGAGCTGGAGGGTGGAGGTGATTGTGAACCAGCTCGCAGCTGCAAGTCAGGGCATGCCTGCACCTAATTTCCATGCTGGTTGGCTTCTTTTGATTCTGGGCTGGCTACACAGGACCCCTCCTCTTCTGAGGAGTCCTCACTGTCACTGAGCCCTGGCTGGTCCATGAAAACAGTTATGGTGCACCCTTGGATTAAAGACTTGTGTGATGACCTTACCAAACTGTAACCACTCGAATAAATGTTCACCAAACTTCAAAGCAACGGGGGGGGGGGTTTCTCCAGCCTTGGAACTCAGGCTGCAACTTCAAAACTAGTCATGTCAGTTTCAAGAGGCTCCCCCCCCTTGTCTCTTGTATTCACTTTGTGTTTGCTTCCCATTTTCTTGCACAGAGCTCCCAAAATTCCACTCCCCTTACTTGGATTTGTGACTCTATACTTTGAGATCAATTCTTTTAAGCTTGCAACACCAGTGGCACTGAGTTTTGTTGGGTACTCTTTGACTGCACTGGTACTGCTGAGCACTCTATACATTGTACTGGTTCTGCTGGGCTTGCAAAAATGCCCCCCTTGCTTATTAATTATTTATTTATTAAATTCGATTTACTAGGCCACCCTTCCCTAAAATAGGGCTCAGGGCAGCTTACAACAGAATAAATATAAAATCTCAATTTAAAACTAGATTAAATACCCAATAAATACCAGTACATAAAAATAACATCTTTGTGATAGCTTGAATTGTGATTGAGCTGGCATTGACACATTGGCACTGGACTCTGCTGGGCTTCCACCCCACACACACACACTTGGATTGTGATTTTGCACTCAGCATCAGTCCTGTTGAGCTGGCATTGCCACATTGGCACTGGGCACTCTGTGATTGCACTGGTTCTGCTGGGCTTGCAGAAATGACCCCCTTCAGCTTCTACTGCAGAGATTCTCTGGTTTGACCTGATTCCCATTGGGTTTGCAGTGGCACTGGTTCTGCTGGGCTTGCAAAAAGGCCACCCCCCACTTCAGTTTCTTCTACAGAGATTCTGTGGGTCTTTGATTATGTTCTGCTGGACTTCTATTGACGTTGCTTTTTTCTGTTCCCCCTCCCCCAACTGGAAACAGTAGAGGATGGGGCACTTTCTTTGGGAGGCTGTAACTTGGACCCCATAAATCCAATCCTCACAAAACATGGAGGGCAGGTAGAGGGGAGTTAACTAGAGATTTTCAGTGAATTTGGAGTATCTGTAAGTTTGGAGTCTCTAGCATGCCCTGGGGCTTTCTACCAAATCTCACAAACCAAATTGTTTCATGGCTCACAAACTGGGCATTCCATGCACCAAAATTAACCCCATTTTCCCACTTCATGCCCATCCCTATTCTCTCTCACTATCTTTTGTTCTCATGGGAGAAAATTTGGACTTCATTGATGTGCACTTCAAATGTCATAACAATTAAATTACAATCATTGAAATTAATTACAAGATGGTACTATACACCCCAAAAAACTAAGCTTAATAACCAGTTTGTATAATCTTCTATGCTGGAAATGCTCAGAACATGTTGGATCTTATTTACACTGTTGGTTGGACTCTTCTGCTTTAACTTCATTCTGGGATATGATTGTCACTGGATGCGAAATTTCCACTTACTCCAGAGTCGGTATGACTAAATATTTGGTCTCTTTCCCATTTGAAAATGAAAAAAGAAAATTAATTGCCACACTATTAACAATTGCTAAATTAAAAATTGCATCAGTTTGGAAAAGTAAATTGAAACCATCAATACAAACCTGGCACCAAAAAAATTGGGAACATATAATAATGGCAAAAATTACTGACAATATACAGTCAACAGACCCAACTAAGAGCTCACCCCAACTCTGGGATATGTGGATACCTGTTATGTTTTATTTGTATGAGAATAATATTATTCCTACAAACCCCGTGTATGAAGAGATACTGTATGCATAGTATATAGCAAGATAGCTTTTATTACCTTTGTTCACCCCTAAATATTTAGTAATAAAAATTTACATTCATTCTTAAAAAAACCAAAAACCCACTGTCTTTTGTTCTCAATATTCCATGCTTTCTAAAACGGTCTCCACATATCAGAAAAATTGTGGAGATCTTTTCTCCTGTCATTTAACTTCTAAAGTCAATTTTCTGGAATACCCAAGGAAACCTACAGGTTTGTGGGTGATCTTGTTTTGCTGCTTTTGTGATTGAAGTCAGCCACCCACCTTGTTATTAGACAGAGTGATGATGTTGATGGGGTCCCCATTCCTTCAAAGTTCCAATTCTCATAGCTCCATTTGGGGCTGTTATTATTTTCTTACTCAGTCTAATGGAACTGCTCTGGCTGTCTAGTCTGATAGTTGCTGTTGTGGAAAACATCTACTAGGATTTGAAAAGCAGTGAAAGAAAAGGTGGTGAAAAACAATTGCATTCTGAAGGACTGCTTTGCTGTATTTTTAATTAAATGCTTATCTGGAGTATCACAGGTTTTAAAAACTCCTGAATAATGTTTTATTTATGACTTGTGCAAAGCATCACCTCTGATACCCAGTCTGCCAGAAATGACATCTCTACCACCTTTATTACTCTGCACATAGCGTTTAAATATGGCAATTCATACACATTTTTATTCAAACATGGTTATGATTTCTGAGTACACATTCAGGTAGATGTATTTTTGTTTACATAGAAGAAACACAAATACTCTGAAGTTGATATTTCAGCATCCCACAGGGAAACTCTTGAGAAGATTCTTCCATAAATGTGTTCTTGAATGAATGAAATTTAGTTGCTGATTACAGGAATGTCTGCATCTAGTCTGAAGATTTGAATCGCAGCTAGTGGTAAAATAAGGGCTCTTCCCAGTGAGCTCTAAAGATATACTTTATACTAGTAAATAGGCATGGGCACGCACCAGCTCATGAACTAAAGTTCATCATGAATTTTGGCTGGTTTTGAAGCAATGTCTGTGGAGGCTCTACCACCACAAATTTTCACAAAGTTTTAGTGCAGTTTGTGAGTGGAGACTGACTGGCACCCATTGATTAAACTGTTTACAAAACTCCAAGGCAACAGTAGGGGCAGAATTCTCCAGCCTTGGAAACCATAGGAGTCTTCCCTGAGCCGTTCACGGGATGGGCGGGGTATAAATATGATAAATAAATAAATAAAATAAAATTCCAAACCTTAACAGGCACTTATGGCTGCCAATAAGAGAGTTCCCATTGTGGTCTCTGGATTCAGAAGGCTATATATTGAATGAGCTCTCTTCCCTCCCCCTCCTTTGTTGGCTGGTGAAGTGAAAGAGAGGCATGGAGCTAGCAGAGCTGATTCATTGCTTTGCTTTCTGTTTGTTTGATCTGCAACTTGTTGCTGGAGGTTGGGATTAGGGTGCAGTGGATTCTGCTCTGACTTTCTACACAGGGGCTTAGCTATTTACCTTCCTTCCCCCCACCACATCCCTGCTATTGATCTCCTCAGCGCTCTGCTGTGGGGGGTTGGAATTTTTTGGAACCATGGATCTTTTTTTGCTCTTCTCTTGCTCATGCTGAGTACAGGGACTTAGCTTTGTGTGTTTTTCTACCCCCCCCCCACCTCTCCTGCTACTGATATCCTCTGCTCTCTGTTGTGAGCAGGGGACTTGGGTCTTCTCTTCCTGCACTCACACTGAGCACAGGGACTTAGCTATTGGGTGCCTTTTTATTCCCCCCCCCCCCGGCTAGTGATCTCATCTACTGTCTCCTGTCAAGGTTTGAAAGGTTTCTGGAATCAGGGATTGGATTGGCATCTTGTTCCTGCAGCCATACCAAGCACAGGGTTTAGCTACCGGGTGCCTTAATTTAATGTATCAACAGCAACTGGACTCACATCTATCCCCATGGCAAAGATCAAATCCAGTTTGTGGCCTGCTTGATGTGTGGGACCTGATACAATCTGAGAGACAACAGTGCTGCCCTGGAAGACACCAGATCTGCAGCCATATCAGCATGGACATTGAAATCCCTCAGAGCCAATAATCTGGGGAATTCCAAGGCCCAACCTGACACCACCAGCAGCAGGCTCAGCAGGGTATCCGCTGGTGCGCTAGGCAGTCAGTACACCAGCCAGATAGCCAAACTCTCTTCAGTTGGTGCCAGTTTGGTGTAGTGGTTAAGAGCATGGACTCTAATCTGGGAGAACTGGGTTTGATTCCCCACTCCTCCACACACAGCTGCTGATGTGACCTTGGGTCAGTTATAAGTTCTTTCAGAGCTGTTCTCTCAAGGGCAAGTCTCTCAAAGCTCTCTCAGCCCAACCTACCTCACAGGGTATCTGTTGTGGGGAGAGGAAGGAAAAGGGATTGTAAACTGCTCTGAGACTCTGAGTGATGGGCAGGGTATAAATCCAACTCCTTCTCCTCCTCTTCTTCTGTCCCACACCAGGCCAACACAATCAATACTGGAGATCTTTGGAACGAGGAGTGGCCTGAAGGAGAAAGACTCCCAGTTGAGAATTCTTTTGTCCAGGACTGATGAAGGACTTACCTTTTGTCCAGGACTGATAAAGAACTGACTATTCTGGAGGAGCCAGTTTTTTCAAGGCGACTGTCTTGTCATCCCTTACCCAGGTCTTGTCATGCATGCCAGGTCCACTTTTTACATTGCAAAGTAATTTTGTAATGTTGCAGTCTTATTATTAATTGACCTGGCATTTGGAAGGTCTCTCGAATCAGGGATCAAATTGGCATCTTGTTCCTGCACTCACACTGAGCACAGAGTCTTAGCTATTGAGTGTCTTTACCTCCCCCCCGCCAATAGTGATCTTGTCTGCTGTCTGCCATTAGGGTTTGGAAGGGTTCTGGAATCAGGGATTATACTGGTATCTTGTTCCTGCACTCACACTAAGCACAGGGGCTCAGTGAACACCATAAGGGTGAAAGTGGGTGGAAGGGGTGCTTATCATGGGGGAATGAAGCCATCTCCTTGCAAAGAACCAGAGGCCCCTATCCTCAGGTATGAACACACACGCCCAAGTCCTGCCCCAACAGGGCATCACTAGGGTCTCTAAGCCTTCTTTCCTTGCTCTGTCCTTGGCCTTTCCCAAGAAGAAACAGAGGCATTAGCAACATCCAGACACCAGCAGTTGCTGGAACTCTCCAGAGATAAATCCTTTGACAGTGGGGGGGAGCATCTTCTCATCCCAGGTCCCAACTCCCTCCTGATCCTGTTGCCCCAAGTACATCCCCCTCTGGCACCTTCCAGCCCAGTGCCAGAAAGCAGCTGTGCCTAGTCTTACCTGCTCAAATAATGGGGCCCCATTTTCAGTCCAACCTGTGGAAAAATTTCCACATTCTCCCCAGAGTACTGTTATACCCTCCCTGCTGTCATGGTTGTACTTTGGGGACAACATGTCTTTTGAGTGACAACATGTCTTTTGCTAGCAAGGAGTTTAGAGAATTTGCCCAGGAGTGGGCATTTGAACAATGTTTAAGCATCCCTGGATATCCTAGATTGAATGGGATGACAGAGAGGGCTATTGGCTCCATTAAACAGTTAATGAGGAAAGTAGACTATTCAAAAAGGGATATACATCTAGCATTATTGGAATATCGTAACACGCCCATCGCAGGAATGAGGTATTTACCTGCAGAAATGTTGATGGGCAGAGTGTTGAGGAGTAAGTTACCAGCATCCCAGCAGACATTACATCCCAAAACACCAAGCAGAGTAAAAGAGGCCTTACAGGAAATCCAGGACACGCAGAAACATTTCCATGATCAAGCGGCAAAACCACTTAAACCACTGAAGGTAGGAGACAAGGTGTGGGTAGAGGGAAACAGGCAGTGGTGTCCCGCAGTAGTAACAGAGCAATGTCAGCAACCACGTACATATAGGGTACAGACGTCCGATGGTAACTATCGACGCAATAGAGTCCATCTTAGATGCTATCAGAAAGGAGTGGGAAGAGAACAGACGATGCACAAGGAAAAGGAAAAGGAATTCAACAGGGAACAAGGACAAGATGATAAGGTGCTAGGAAAACCTAATGGTCAAGTGACAGAAGTCGAAAATAAGGAACGGCATAGTCCCCAGATAATAGAAAGGATTCCGAGGTTTATAATGTCTTATTGTAGGCGTGTATTTTCTCCAGAAAGATATGCGCCATAATGCTTATGCTCTTATACATCCTGGTATATAGGATATGTGGATTTTATTGTTTATTTGTAATGTTGTATGTTTTAATGTTTTTTAAAACAATTCTATAGGTAGTTTGAATATTCTTTGTACTTTGGGGGGAGAGATGTGATGTGTTTGTACCTTTAAGGAGGTAGTGTTCCATTATAGTGGAATGTATTTAACCTGATACAATGGAGAGGGTCCACTGACTCCCACCTGGTGTGATGTTGTTCTTTACCCTCAGTTTCTGGCATCTCCTTCTACCAAATAAAGCTGTTCTGTAACCAACGACTGGGTGCATATTGTCCAAGAACATTACAACAACAGTGTGACTCAGTATCAGCCAGCTTTCTGTGTCCATTTCCCCACCAGTCAGCTGACAGCCCTATCTGGTTACCAAACCTTTCCTAGGAAAATGGCACCAGATGGGGCCTTCTTTCCCTTCAGCCTGCCTTTTATGCTTGTGCTGGGTGGGGCTGATTGATCCTTCCCTCTTCCTCCCCTTGAAGATGCTGTGTGGGTGGGGACCTGAAGGGGTAATGGTTTTGCATGCTTCCTTAATTGCTTGGTTGAGGTGGACTGGCACAGTCTTGCCTAGTTCATCTCCCACCATGGCCAGCAGCTCTGCTGAGCTCATCACTTTTTTCCTGGTCATCTCAGGCTGGGTACTGATGATTTCCACACTATCCAATGATTATTGGAAGGCTTCCTTGTCACCATAGCAACCTTGCCTACAACAGCAGAGCCTCATCCCCACCACTCAGCTCTTGCTGGCCATATGCTCCCTAACAGTCGGGCCAACCTCTCTGGTAGTAAAAGCTTGAGTGATGGGAGAGGCCACCTCCCGGTTCCTGCTGGGTGGGGGCTCTCAAAGCAGTCTCCCAGCACAGGGCCCTGGGCAGTTTCCCCAGTGCCCTGTGCCTAAGACTTCTCTTGCATGTGCAGATGTTGTAGTCTCAGTGGAGGAAAGCTAGGAGGCAGAGTACATGGGTAATTTCTCCTGAGTTGTCTGTTTTGTGAAGTTTGAAGGTTTTGCCATTATATGCTAAAATGTTATATTTCTTGGAATATATATATGTGGGTAGAAGTTTGGAGACAGAGAATATGGCCATCAAGGGTGATTGCAAATTTCTATTCATGCATACATCTCTGTTTGGTTTTACTGCCAATACTAGTATGTAATCAGTTTTGAGTCACTTAGTGACAAACTTCCTTACTTTTTTTCTACCTCAGAAAGAGCATCAAACGTACGCAAACACACACACACACATTCTAAATGATAACTGAGCTAAACATCTATTCCTTTACTAGTCTTCTAGAATTCAGTTATGGAAGAGAGTTAAACCCAGCAACTGATGAACTCATAGTTAAACCAAATGGATAATGTTCCACTGTAAATCTTAAAAACACGTTGACTGCACCTTAACTGCTCATGCTAATCACTATAAAGACATTTTTATAACATATTTTAACACCTTTCAGAGCATCCATTATTCATCAGTCTGTCAGCTACTTTATGATTCCATCTTGGACAATAAAAGACAAAGTAAAACTTTATTTCAACTGATGGCAATATTCATTTGTTTCACCTCCCCAGATATTAGAGAAAAAATTAAACACCACGGCATGTCCTTCCTTGTTTACAATGCCAAGTAATCACAAGGACTAGAGATGCTGCCATAGTTAGTATTCTTTTGCCTCATAGAATTAGGGAATCAGAGAATGTTAGAGTTGGAAAGTGCCCCATCCAAGGCACACACACTGCAATAGAGCAGTATGCTTGCAGTTATAGGGAAAATGTTACCTGAGACTATACTGATGTGATCGCCCCAAAACAATAACTTGATTAGTTTTCCAGAGATGGACAAAGGTTTGGGAGAGGCTTGATGTGTTTCTTGGAAGGTAAACTAAAGGTGTAAATGTTCCTTGATGACCCAATGATTGCTGGATGGGAAAATTACTAGATTTGAAGAATACAGTTAAGTGTTGCTAATTTGGGGTAAATGGGTCAGGAGGGGAAGCGACACTGGAGTTGATGGGATTAGACCAAGGTGAAGTTATTGCTTCTTAGGAAACTATTGTCCTTAATTATGCATTTCCTTAAGGGTGGGAAGAGGCCATGCTGACTTCACCTTCCCAAAAGAGAACTATTTACCCAGGCTCCTCTCTCGCTTGTCTCTTACTGGCATCCATTTTGTGTGACATTTCAGTCCAGGCAGTGTTGCAGTTACGATTTTTGGAGGTGACATTTGTATGAAGGATGTTCACCTTTCTCTCTGATGCTAAACTACCCTTCTGTGGGAGGAGGGGTCTGACTGCTAACAACTTGGGTTCCTCCAAATTTGCAGAACTGTCCTTATGGGCCTGATCCACAGATTTATGTATATGCAAATGGGCCTATGTTTGACTATTAGATAAATGATGATGGTCGGTCTCATATGTCCAAGTTTATTGTGGGGGGACCCAGCCATTTAAATATGGGTGTGTTATCCACTATTGATGGCAATGCACATATATTTGCAATTTAGAATTAGGTACACCTTGTTTTTATCTGTCCAGAGTTGCAGTACTGAAAGAGATTACAATGAGATTGTTCTACTTTTTTAAAAAAAGATTTTTCTGAATCATCCATAGCCTTTTATCTTTCATGTGCTTGGCATGACTCAACCACCTCAGGAGCAAAGAGCAGCCACTAGTGCTACAGTGGCCATCATTGATACAGTTGTGCTTGTCATGTCAGCGTGAGTCTACCCCATGTGAGTTTTGGTAGTTTGAGACCCTTGAGCCCAATCCTGTGAGTTACTAAACTTCCATAACAGCTAATAGAATTAGGCTGTTGATGGCCCTTGCTCACAAATGATGTTCCTCAACAGCTGGTATAGTCAGCTGGGTACACAGTTAGACACCCAGTGGTATACCTGGCAGACCAAGGTTCTTTTCATGAACTCACTTGATGTCCTTGGGAAAGTTGCTATATTTCAAGTGCTCTGGTTGTAAAATAGAAACAGTGACCCATGTTGTTGGAATGAGTAAGAATTATACTTTGCTTTCTCTACTTACTACATAAAGTTTTTCAAATAAAATATAACATTTTTAAAGCAGAAATCCCAAAATCAGGCTTTGAATTTGAAGTCCAAAGCTAATATGTGACTAATTCTGTGATAACTGTACTTCATCTTCAGTCTTACTACAAAATAAATCTGCAGAAAGAACCGATTCTCTGCATGGCCCCACCCCAATCTATATAGCTTTCCTCAAGCAATGGAAAATTATCGTGACATTATTTCACCTCAAGTTTAATTGAGCCAGTGAATGAATATAATGAAGAGTTTTGTTAGTGGTCTCCAGTGGAGGTGTTAATGGGAAGGAAGACAATTTTCACCTTATTTATATGTTGTATAAATATAAAGTGATCTCTCTTCTGAAAGCTCAATTTTCTTCATACCATTTCAGTAGGAATTGTAGGCCTTATGCAAGAAATATCTTTTATTGCAAATTATAGTACAAAAGTAGAATTTCTAGAAGCAATAAACCATACTTCTGACTCATGATAGAATAATAAAGCAAACAAAAAATATAGTCCGGATACCTTTTTTGAAGATTTTGGCTAGCCATTTTCCAATAGCTGCAAATACTTATTATATAATTCACTTTGTTGTAGTTTTCACATTAAAATATTCCATATTAAAGACAGCATATTATGACAGCAATTTCATAACTTCATCCACTTGGAAATGACCCATATCTTTATGAAATATAAATTAGTTAAGCAAGCCTTCATTCATGACAGTGACTTGATAGGATTAGCAACAGGGATAGGGGTTGTTTTCAGTGATTCAACAAGAGAGTGATGTTCTGGGAAGTAAATCAGTAGCAAAACCGGAGAAACAACCTTGGGTACAAAATCATCTACAGAACTGGGATGCCATTTTAAGGGCTTTGGAAAGGATGAGGTTGGGGTTCACAGTGCAATTAGATCCAACCTATCGGGGCACTAAACTTGGGAAGTAGTGAGAGCTTTAGATGGGATGACCATTATGGAGCAATGGCTGCAGCTTATATAACAAAGGCTGAGTAGCAGTTTTATATTTCCCAAGGTTCAGGGTTGAATAGCCAGAATATCATAGAATCGTAGAGTTAGAAGGGAACTCCAGGGTCATCTAGTCCACAATGCAGGAAATTCACAACTATGTCCCCCATTCACATCTCTAGTGACTCCCATTCCATGCCTGAAAGATGGCAAAAAAACCCTCCAGGATCTCTGGCCAAACTGGCCTGGAGAAAAATTGCTTCCTGACCCCAAAGTAGTGAGCAGCATTTCCCTGGGTGTGTAAGAAAGTGCCATGAGAACTAAGCACCGATGCAGCCCTTACTGCACTCCCTCTCCTTGTCTCCCTAAGTTCACAGAATCAGCATTGCTGTCAGATGGCCACCTAGCCTCTTTTTTAAAACCTCCAAAGAAGGAGAGCCCACCACCTTCCAAGGAAACAGCTCTAACAGTCAGGAAGTTCTTCCTAATGTTTAGCCAAAAACCTTTTTCAACCCATTGGTTCTGGTCTGACCTTCTGGAGCAACAGAAAATAACTCAGCACCATCCTCTATATGACAGCTTTTCAAGTATTTGAAGATGGTTATCATATCACCTCTCAGTCGTCTCCTCTCCAAGCTAAACATACCAAGATCCTTCAACCTTTCCTCATAGGACTTGGACTTCAGACCCCTCACGATCTTCGTTGCCCTTCTCTGGAGACATTCCAGCTTGTCTAGATCCTTCTTAAATTGTGGTGCCCAAAACTGAAAACAATATTCTAGGTGAGGTCTCACCAGAGCAGAGTAAAATGATACCATCATTTTGTGTAATTTGGACACTATACTTCTGTTGATACAGCCCAAAATTGCATTTGCCTTTTTAGCTACCATGTTCAGTGTATGGTCTACTAAGACTCCTAGATACCTTTTGCACTTACTGCTGCCAAGACAAGTCTCCCCCATCCTATAATTATGCATATGATTGTTCCTACCTAAATGCAGAACTTTACAATTATCCCCATTGAAATCACTTTATTTGTTTTAGCCCAGTTATCCAGTCTGTCAAGATCATCCTGTATCCTGACTCTGTCTTCTACCATATTTGCTACTCCTCCCAATTTAATAAGCATTCCCTCTATCCCTTCATCCAAATGGTTGATAAAGATGTTGAACAAAACAGGTCCCAGGACATATATGGCTACTTGATAGTGTTGCCAAGGTCTAGCAGCTGGTGGGAGAAATATTTTTAATCACCATTGGTAACCATGTAACATCACTTACAGGAAAAACTGAAAGTGATGCCACATCTCTCTAGGAATAGCCAGAAACTCTATGGAAAACCAAAACATTTTCAGTGATACTTGCAGAATAATAATATCACTTTTGGGTTTCCCTTGGTCTCCAGCTGGTTGCAAGGCTGGATAGTGGACTTTTAAGAGTGTACTCATACATTTTTCCACCCAGCCTTTAAAGTTAGGGTGCATTAATCTACACAATATCAGCCATTTAAACTGCATATTTAAAATCTCTGTTGTAATGTTAACTAGAGGAAAAATTAAAATATTTCAATACAATTTAATTCAGTTGGTCTTCTTCGCAATCCTTTTACAGCCTCTAACATAGCTCATCTTGCCCAAAGGAAGGATGCACACTTGGGGGGGATGCACTTGTGTCCCATTCCTCACAACAAGCTTGTGTAGTTCCTATGTGTGAACTGTTGTCCATTGTTCCTGATTCACATCAATGCTCATTCCCAATGGAAGGCTTCTTCATTTGTTATGACCATGGAAGCAGTTGATTGACCTCCCAGTGTGTTTACCTTCAAGTACTTCAGAGTATGTTTTAAAGACGGGTTTGAAAAAATGTTTTAATTGTTGGATTAAACATGGTTTTATTCAGTGGTTGTTGGTTGGAATCCTTGCCTGTTCTTCTTTGTGCGATATCAAATCACGAATATTTGCCTTTTATGAGGTGCCGTTGAATACAAATAAAAACTGCAATTCTCTTTCTGTTTCTCAATAGGACCTGTGGTTCACAAGGTTGAGGTAAGATTCCAATCTTAATAAACATAACTGAACTGTCTAATTAGTCAGAATGAAATACTAAAGCATACAATAAGGCTTGTCCATGAATGATTGCTAATCTGCTTGATGGAATCAATCATAGCTCTTGTGGGAATTACTGATGATTTCTCATTCACTAACTTTCTGGTTACACATGGTATTGCTATTTAAATATTGTCTTGAAGTATACCTGCTCAGTTTTCACATATCAACACAGACTTATGTGCATGACACTCAATGGTCTCACGACCATCTCAGCCCTTAGCAATGTGACTAAAATCACCACTGGCTGAATAATTGTGTGCAATCTGGTGGGACTGTCAAGAAAGGCTGGATTAAGCCAGAATTAAGTGAACATGCTGAGGCATGATCACTGAAAATTAAAACAGCAGTGCTTATGGAAGAAACTGGACGAGAGAGCTTATTCATAATAACCTATTCCCATGATCACCGAGGCTGGAAAAACTGTCACCAGTGTCATGGGAACTCATGGAGATTTATATCTGTGGTCATTATGTTTAGGAGTTATTTTTGTCTCCATGAACGTGTGCAGAAGGGAATGTGAGTTTTCATATGTTCCAAATAAGGGCTATGTGAATCATATCAATGGTCCCAAGGGGATAAAGTAATGTACAGCAGATTTGTATCATGTCAGGTGTTCTGGATGTATGGTTTGTATGACTGTATGGTGGTATGATAAATTACCTAATCTAATAAGCATTATTACTGAGGTTAGACCTGGCTTGTTTGAACAACATTTGCCTGGAAATCTGAGCGTTGCTGCTAAATCTGATGATTTTGTGGTGCAAAGACAATTTATTTCTGTCTGTAATGTCTATATTAAGTATATGTTTTATTTTTCTCTCCATTTTCAGAGATTTCAATCTCCATTTTTAGTGAAGCATAGGGCATTGTGAAGTTTATACATTCTAGTCTTTTCATAGCCTAGGGATATTCCTATCTACTAGATTAGTCGCTCTCTTTTTGAAACCCATTAAATTCTTTCACTCTGATCCTGATGTGACTGTTTCTCCATAGATCAGATAAGTGAGCTACCAAAATAGTTCTACTGTATTTTATTAGCCCACCATTTTTAACCCAAGTTGCACATCTGCTTTTTAAAAGAGCTTTTACTATAGGGCAGCTCAGTAATGGTATTAACACTGTGGTGTTGTGAGTTTGTTATGTTGAAGAAAGCAACAGGGTGTATTTGTACCAGTCAGCTGTGCAAGTCATGCCTTATGGGGAAAGGGCCAAAGATTTTGCATGAAGAGGTACTTGGATTGCAGTTCTCAAGTAAAGGGGGGGGAAATAATATGCATTGCATCAAGAAGGACACTTTCATGTTTCATAAATCAGACACATAGAGATGTCTCAGAACCAATTTGTTGACATGTGTGTTTAGTAGCTGTGTTATAAATGTGATAGTGGTGTGATCTGGGGTGGCAATAATCTAAGAAAAAATGTTGCCCAAATAGTGCACACAAGTTTCTAACAGTGCTGCAGAGATGCGGCAAGCTGACAGAAATCCCATTGCCAGCCAGATCCAAGACCAGTCTGGCCAATGTGAAACTGCAACAAGAAACAAAAATCAGGTTGCGACTCAACCCCACAGAAAAAAAACTTTCAACTTTCACAGTTCAATTTCAAACACAAATCTTTTCAAAAGGGTCAGTTCACACATCCAGCTATGGATCATCAAGCAACATTCATGCAAATGTGAATAGCAGATTCCCAATGGGGCAGGTAAAATGTGCTGTTTACAGTAACTTTGGAACTCAGCATGTCATTTTCTTCAGACTGTACTTGCAAATCCTTGTAGGATCAAGCCCCTTTATTTAGAACAGAAATAATCTACACTGCCGAAAAACATCTTGAATTACTTTTTTTTTTTTAATTACTTTTGTATTTTTTAGTTTGGACTCCTTATTCCTAACCTTTTCAATATAATAAAAATCATTATTCCTAATCACGCAGCAGGTTCCTCATCTTCCTTTCCTTCCACCAAGTACTTTTAATGTTATCATTCTCGCAAACACATTTGCAGACTATCTGGTCAGGTGTATAACTAAAAAGGTCAAAGCAAAATATCAGCACACTTAATAAATACATTTTTGTGCTGTATTCATAGGCATCCTTCCGGTTGCATGGCAACCATCTTTGTAATTACTACTCATGATTCTGTTTTTAATAATTTAATTAGTATTTTCTTCCATTATATTGTTGCATATAATGAATTTAATTCATTCCTTGCTTTCTGGGGTTTTTTTACACCAATAAACACATGTTAACTATGTAGTGTTAAACTAACTCATTAAACTTCCAGTGAAAAGGCACAGGTAATGTCTACATAATCTCAGCATTAGACCCTAGTCAGTCAGATGCAAACTTATTCAACAAAAGATGACTGATATAAATAAATATGAAAAACTAAAGGTCATTAAACTGATCTCAAAAGGCTGCTCTTTGTAGAATGAAGATCAGTAACAAACTGGCTACCTTATTTCAAAGAGGAGAACAAAGGTTTCACTGAACCACCTTCACCCAGCATACATACTCAGTCCTCCCCCCACACCGCCAGCAGGAACACAGGCCAAGCCTGACCTTCCTAATCCCTCCGGGTTCATGGGAGAGACACCAGTTTTATCAACCAACATCTCCAGATAGGGAAATATTATGTGCTACTTCAAAAATTGCATGGATTATAGTAGCTACTTCATGCAATCAGCTCCTAGTCAGGTTGTGAGCTGGTGGCAGATCACAAGCCAACTGTGTGTGGGTCACCAGGTAGCTGCAGCCCCCTGCTGCCTCCCCGGGCCAGTGCCGGAGTACTGTGGCCCTGGGAGGGCAGAAGAGGCCCCCCACCTCCCTGGGCCAGTGCTGCAGCCCGTGGGAGGCCAGAAGAGACCCCCCTGCCACCTCCCGGGGCCAGCGGCAGAGCGCTGCGGCCCTGGGAGGCCAGAAGAGGCCTCCCCTGTTACCTTCTGGGGCCAGCGACGGAGTGCTGCGGCCCGTGGGAGGCCAGAAGAGGCCCCCTTGCCACCTCCCAGGCCATGGCGCTGTGGCCCTGGGAGGCCAGAAGAGGGCCCCCGCCGCCTCCCAGGGTAAGTGAGAGATCTGTGGAGGGTGGCGGAGGCTTGATTGGGGTGGTTGGGGGGGAGAGCCTCCCCCTTCTTCCCATCTCTTTGCCCTCTTTCTTTCCCTCCTTTCCTTCCCCTTTCCTTTTCTTTCCCTCCTTTTCTTTAAATCTTTCCCTTTTCTTTCTTCCTCTCTTTTCCTTCTTCTTTCTCTCGCTTTACCTCTTTTGCTCCTTCCCTTCTCGCTCTTTCTTTCTTTCCCTCCTTCCTTTCATTCTCTCCTTTTCCTCTTTCTCTCCTTCTTCCCTTCTCGCTCTTTCTTTCCCTCCTTCTTTTCTTCTCTTTCTTTTCCCCTTTCCTTCCTTCTTTCCTTCTCTTTCACTCCTTCTCTCTACACACTCTCTCTCCCTTTCCTTCCCACTTTCCTCCTTCTGCGGCCCAACTCTAGTAAGAAGGGGTTTAAAGTCTCTTTGCTTCCCCCCCCCTCTGGCTGGGGAAAGGGAGGCTTTTGAATATGCCTTCCCCCCTTTTGCTTCCCCTTCTGACATCACTTCCGGTGATGTCAGGGGGCGTTGCATATGCTAATGAGCTATTATGCTAATAGCCTAGTCGCCCATTAGCATACCGTATGTTAATGAGCTCCTGCAGCTCTTTTTCTACGAAAAGACCCCTGTTCAGAGTAATATAGAATTCTCTAAATTCTGTTCAGGGTCACACTGCTGGTATATTGAATGCACATGACATGGGTATCTGTTTGTTTGTTTTCTTATTACAGTCTTTAGACCAGCATACAGTTTAATCAGACATAAAATAAAAAAATAAAAAAGAGCTTTTAAGGTACAATTCCCATAATTTGAAAATTAATGCACAAAAATTAACAACTTGACATGAGATCTTAGAATTATTGTCAGATAAAAACCAGTGAAGCCTTGCTTTATTTGTGTTTATATGGCCAGGGATCATATCAAGTAACAGAAAAATAATTCCAAGATGTACCTGCCTGTAGAGTGGACAGCTAAAAAACATGTGCTCTACAGACTCAACCTCCCTAGGGAGCCAGTTTGGTGTAGTGGTTAAGTGCGTGGACTCTAATGTGGGAGAACCGGGTTTGATTCCCCACTCCTCCACTTGCACCTGCTGATGTGACCTTGGGTCAGTCACAAGCTCTGGCACAGCTGTTCTTGAAAAAGAGCAGTTGCTGTCAGAGCTCTCTCAGCCCCGCCTACGTCACAGGGTGCCTGTTGTGGGGAGGGGAAGGGAAAGGAGTTTGTAAGCCAGTCTGAGACTCCATTGGGTAGTGAAGGGCGGGGTATAAATCCAATCTCTTCTTCTTCTTCTTCTTCCCTTTCTGGGTAGGGAATTTTATTATACGTCAATAACCACAAAATGGAGAGTGACATGGGTATCTATTTTGGAACACCTTTTTAGTGGGAGAATAGAAGTTCCTCTTTGTCCTTTGGAGTTTTGGGGTGAGATTTCTAAAGAACCTATAAACATGTGAAACTAACTTGAGCTGCACTGTAATACTGAAACTACTAGTTCCAAAAGTTCACTGTTTTCTCCACTCTCCATTATACATTTACTTTCTTTTAGAAGGTAGAGAGCCTTGCTTAGATGATCTACTATTGACTTCTTAAATATGTAAGAAAGGTATCTTTTCTGTTTTTCAAGTTGAACTGAGAAACATGCCTTGTGTTTATTTCATTTCATTCCTGTTTTGTTTTTAACATACTTAGCAAGAGTGCAATTCTAAATAAAATTAAACCCTTCCAAGTCCATTAAAGTCAGTGGGTCTAGAAGGATGTAGAATTGGATATGTAGTTATTGGCACAGAGAAGACATAAAGGACACTTTATGTTTCTACTCTGTACTGTTTGTATGTGGGGGTTGGGTTTAACTCTTCAAAAATGTATTACATTGTTCAAAACTGACCCTCCCGCCATGCTGTTTGTAGATGTAGCAGAAACTGCCAAAGAGGGAATCAATTTCCTTTTTTCCTTTTCAGAGTGGGAGTTTAGTTTCAATTGGCAAAACTATACAGGGGCTTGGTTAACCCACTCTCCTTCTTTACTGTGGTCCTTATTCGAATTGGGAACTTGCATGTCGGCTATTGCTTTTAAAAACCAACCAACCAACCAACCACTGTCAAACTCTATTAATGGATCTCTCAATCTCACATTTACTTGTGCCTGTATGCTGTTTAATGGGTCTCTGACCGTAATAAAATGATGATGATGATGATGCATTTACTTGTGCCTTCATCTCTAGATGATGAGAAGGGACCATTTCGGTCTCTAAAAAAATAGAGAATGCATATGGTATCTGGAAAAGTCATAGTGATTTCGACCATCGAGTGAGAGTCTTTGTGGATATTGTGCTATGTTGTATGTTGAACAGGAATCTGATTGTGCATATGCTGTATCCATTTTGCACTTTGCCATTTGTAATTATCTTGATTTCTTTGCAAGATCTTTTCCAGTCCACCCAATATTATTTCCTTGAGCATCTTCTGCAATCCAGAAAATACATGATTTTTCATGCTATCTCATAAAGAATTAGCTTGTGACACTATCCCAGGTGGTGTGTTTAAAATATCTTAGCCTTCTGGCCAAGAAAGTTTACCACCACCCCCTTCGCCAAAGACAAACATCTTGTTTCATTATCTCGTTCAACTGAAAACATTTATCTAAATGGAATTAATAAGTACCTACCACAGGTTTCCTGCCCTGATTGCTTGCAAGTTTGTAGAAGCTAATATTCAAGGACATTAAAGGAAAAATAAAAGAAATGAGGTCTTTGCATGTAGGAGATAGTTTACCGTTTGGTCCCATAAAATAAAATAAACATTGTAAAAAAAAAAGAAGCCTATAAACATCAGGAAGACGGATAAGTTGACATATTGTTCTGCATATCTCTGTTTAATAATATTATATTTCATTTCCTGTGCTAAGAAAACAGCCATTACCCAAAGCAGCCATTCGTAAACAGCCATTGTGAACAGATTGCATCCTTGTTGGTGGTATGATAATTGAAATAAGTTTACCAGTCTTTTATGAGAAAATACCAGATGTATAAAATACCTATTAATCAACTCACTCACTTTTGCAGACATCAGCTTCAGTACCGATGGCTATTAAAGAATAAATGGGATAAGAGCAAAGGGGGGGGGAGAAAGAGAGAATTAGCCAAGCAGTTCCACCATGTGGCGTGTTGCTTGAAGAGAATTGGGGGGGAGGGGTGCGTGCTGTGTTCTTGGATCTGTTCTTTTGAGCCAAGTGTACAGGTTGTCATATTCATCAGTTCAGCATTTGTTTGGCTTTTATAATTGCAGGAGTACATTAAGCATTCCTGTGCGGACAATGATATAAACCATCAAATTGCCTGACAGCCACTTTCTAACTATATCCCCTCCCCTTCCTATTGCTAATCACATTTTCATTGAATTCTCTTCTGTCTGTGAGAGAGGCTGCAGGGGCACTATTTGTTTCTCTGGTGCACTAAGAATAAAATTACAGAAGAGAGGGTACACCCCTCTCTTCTCAACATCAGGGGTTGACAGGTGGCCCCCCCCCCCGCTCCATGATGACGTGTGTGGTGGGGGAAGGCAGGAGGGGGGAATCACGTGGTTGCTGGTAGGGGCGGGTGCTGTGGGGGGCGGCCGCAGGCCGCCCCTCCCCCCCTGG
>NW_015159736.1:785432-790884 GCF_001447785.1 Gekko japonicus
GAAGAGGCTTTTTTGTGGCTGGAGAGTGCTTTGAACGTGTTTGGGGGTGTCTGGGACATGTGTTTGTGGCTGGTGTTTTTCTGAAAACTGTGAACGAGTGCTGTATGCAGCAAGTGTCTTAGATTTGTGCCATGCATGTGCTAACATTGGTTACTGTAGACTGCCTGCTCCAGAGAGAGCCTCCCACCCAGAAACCAAAAAAAATAGCACAGACATGTCCCCAGGGTCTCTTGGACAGATCCTGGGACCTCCACCCAACCCCTTGCATGCACCTCAACCTTCCTCTGTACCCCAGGCAGATCAGAGGGACAGGCGAGAGGCTGCAAGCCAAAAGCCTCTGCAAAGAAGAAAAAAAGCGTCCTTTTAAAAGTTCCCCCCCTCCTCCCCGTTTCTTTTAGAAAGGCTCTCACTCTGTGCTTTTCTGCCAGAAGCTGATATGGAGACAGGCAGAACGAGAGGGCCCCACCCCTATGCCCCACAGAGGAAAGCTCTTTATGAACGTATAGGATGCACACACACACAGGGAAAAGGGTTTAAAAGTTCTATGTACAGACTCTGTAAATGCCAGCCCCCAAAAATTAGCGCAGACAGGTCCTCCTCCTCTCCCAGGACCCTCCACCCCCAGACAGAGAGGCAGATCCTGGAGCCCCCTCCCTCTCCCCCCCAGCAAGCAGTGGCCAAGAGGAAAAAAGCCCCATTTTTAAAACTGTGTTGTTCTGCAGCTTGCCAGGAAGTTCTGGCCACAGTGCCGAGAGGCTGAGCCCCCCTTCCCCCCACACACGGGAGCATAGGCTACAAAGTTTTAACAGAGCACACACACACACACACACACACAGGAAACTCTAGCTGTTGTTAACTCCAAACAGCCCCACACCAAGCAGCCCCACAGTTCTAGCAACAAGAGGGAAAAAGCTGAACCACACAGACCCCATAAATTTACTTACATTTCTATAGGTTAACCCCCCTAACAGCGTGCCAATAAAGAGAAAATCCTCCTGAGCAAAGAACTGTTTGTGTGTTTCCACAGCGAGACAGTCTGAATGAGCTCTCTGGAGAAACCAGGAGGGAGGGCCAAGATTCCCCAGCCAATGGGAGCGCGTGCTTTTGCAACTACTGTGCAAATATCACGTCCTCATAGGCCAGCAGGCCCCCACCCTCCACCAATGGGAGCTGACAATCGGACTGTTAGCACGGCACACGCTGCCTGAGAGACAGACACAGAGAGAGCTTCCCCTCCCACCTCTCCTCCACCCCCTCCTTCTCCTTCCTCCCTCCCTGCGGGCTGTCACTCAGCCCCACACAGCTCCGTGAGACAGGCCCCTCCCCTCCTCCATGCCTCCCACCTCTCCTTCCCCTCCCTTCCTGCGGGCCGTCACTCAGACTCCTGCTGCTGTCTGAGATAAGAACTCTCAGTAGCATTTTAAAGTAGCAGGCAGTTTCCCATGCACATGGAAAGGGTAGACAGCGCCTGACCATGAAAGTTCCACTAATGGTCAAAAATGTGTTTTTGGAGTCAAAATGCATGAAACCATTATTGTGGGGGGATTAAAAAGTTATTAGGCAGGCACCCACTGCAACACAATCCGCTGTGTTTTTTGTGAAAGTTTAAAAAATGTTTGCAGAATGAAGGGAGGTTGGGAGGAAATATTAAAGTTTAGGAGGAATAAAGTCACGCTCTTCAGAAGGGTGGGGGTTGTTTTCTCTCTTTCAACACCAGCCCTGCAAGGCTGTGTTTTAGGTGCCGCTGTTGGACTCTTTTTTTTCACGCAAGCTGTGTGTGCATTGTAAAAATGAAAGGTTTTGTATTACAAATGTACTAATATATGTCACAAGAGAGGGCATGCTCAATGAAAAAGCATTCAAGTTGTTTGTATGTACACTTTCCCCACACTCTGCTTTTTGTGAGACATAGAATCATATGCACTGATCCTATGCATGTGCAGTGTGCATGATGATGAATATATGAGGATCTGGGATCCCACTCCATTTGTGCTCATTCCACATGCAAACATGCAGCTGAAAAGTAGAGTTCTATGCTTTTAATCAGGGTCTGTTTTTAAACCATTCAGACTTTTTAAATAACTGTTGACTGCCTCTGTCAGTGGAAGCTTTGTCAAAAAATGTGTTTTACGGGGTAGGAGAAGGTGAAATTCTGTATTTTTGAGTCAAATAGAACCCTATTGTGGAAGGTTTACTGAAGCCTTTCCCTAGAAGCAGGGGGTCCGAAACGGGTGCTGGGCCTCTGTGCATGGCCGATAAAGAAGAGGGCGTGTGCTCCCACCCAAAGGAATGATAAAAAAGACACTGCGCACGAGGGCATATTCACATGTTCAGAGATCTGCAGACAGAAGCTCCAGCATTATACCCCACAGGACTCAAGAATGGATTCCAGCATGCAACATCTCCCTGAGATCGTTATAGAGAGCCAGGAGCTCCAAGACTTGGCAGGTAGGCCAATGGTATTTGGGAAGGGTGGTGGGGTATAAATGGATCAGGCCCACTAGAAACACTATTTGTGAATCTTCTCTGTCTTCTAACAGAAGCTTATGTGGAAGATGAGAGCATGGTGCATGAAGCTGATTTGAATCAATACCTACCAACTCCAGGAATTAACCCTCCCCACCAAGGGTGGACACCTGAGGACCAGGAGGTTGAACTACCTAATTCAATGCCAGAATTAGAGGGGGAAGAAATAGGTGAGACTTTTGTGCCTATAGACTTTTGTGGTCTGGAGGGGGGGTCTGGGGGAATGTGTTTTGGGCTTGCAATATGTTTGTTCTCGTGCACGGTGAGACTCCTAGGACCCCACAATGTCCTCCTTTGTGTTACCTCTGAATGGGGTCCAGGCAGGGGCTGTCAGCCTCCTGGTGGGGTCTTGGATTCCCCCAGGAATTACAGCTCATCTCCAGACTACAGAGACCAGTTCCCCCTGGAGAAAATGGATGCTTTGGAGGATGGTCTCTATGGCATTGCACCCCTCAGAAGCCCCTATGCCCCTCCCCTGGTTCCATCCCCAAATCTCCAGGAGTTTCCCAACCAGGATCTGATACCTGTATCCCCAACATTCCCTGCAGGAGGCCGGGGGTACCATGAAACACTACTCTAGTGGGGAAATAACAATGTGCCATCAGGAGAGTAAGCCAGGGCAGCTGTGACCATGTGTGGCAAGAGTTGGAGTTGGCAAGGAGGAGGGGTAAAACTCTCAGCCCTTCCAGCCAGCCTCATTATGGGATTAAGATAGGGTTTTCAGCCTCCAGGTGGGGCTGGAGATCTCTCGCTTTTACCACTGATCTCCAGGCAACAGGGAAAAAAATAGCTGCTTTGGAGGGTGAACTGTATGGCATTGTACCTCACTGAAGCCCCAATCCTCGTATCTATCCCCCTGCAGGACCCTGAACAACTGATGCACTTAAGGTGAATAGACTTTTAAGAGATCTCAGTCCAGACATCACAGAGAAGGTGTCTAAGTTTCTCTGATATGCTTCAAAACAGAGCCAAAGGTTCTTCTAGAATTGTATATATGAGTTTTAACTGGTTTTAAAATGCATAAATAAAGGCTGACTTTCAACAGAACTGTTTCTTATATTGACCACCAGGTGGCACTGTTAACCACGATTTTTTCTAAAGCCTCTGTGAGCCAAATGGTTTGCTATCTCACCGTGTATGTTTCAAAAAAAACATTTTTAATCACCTTGCACATGTCTTTCTGTGTATTGTATATTTAGAATGTCTTACACAGGGAAGATATTATTATTATTATTATTGGATTTAAAAAAATGTGGCATTTTAACAACTGTTTCTCTGATGCATGTTGTAAGACGGCAATGGGCCTCCATGATTATTAAACCTGTGTAATCAAGATCGTGCAGGAGATAATGCGGTCTTTTCTATGCTATGTTCCCCTAGATGCTTTACCTGAGACATCTTATCCTGCACCACAGAGGGTGGTCAGGGGCAACTCGCAGAGACGTTCTGCACATGATACCGGTGTGGATGAACCCCCACCCCCAAAAAAGCTGAAGATGCAAGACTTTTCTGCAAAGCATGCAGGGACCGCCCTAAGTGTTTATGAGATCATGCAGGAAGTGATGACTAGAAATGTTATTATTGAAAATCAACGAGACGAAATTAGGAAGAGACAACAGGTTATAGAAACCCACACCGCTGTCATACAAGCTAAAATCAAGGAGGCCGATGCGGTGCTTGAGAATTTTGCTAACGACGCGATTAAAAGTTCTAGATCGTGTGGTGTTTGTCTTGGGTGCACACTGCAGGGTGGTGGGGCTCTGGCTGACAATGTCTCCTCCCCAAGGTCTGTTGATGGTTGGGAAGAAGGGGTGGGGGATGGTGGAAGCTCCTCAACACCCCTACAAGTCTCTGATGACGCCGATGGGGCGGTGGAAGAGGTTGAGACGGCTGTAGGCTCCCCCGAAATCTCTGATGGTCCTGAAAGGGTGGAGGAAGAGGGGAATGGGGGTGGGGAGAGGGATGTGGACTCCCCACCAACCCCCGAAATCTCTGATGGCGCTGATAGGGCTCTGGAGGAGGTGGAGAGCCCACAGCCCTCTCCACCTCTTCCTGAGGTCTATGTAGAACATGTCAGGACATGGCGCAGACCCTACGATAGGTTTCGTGCGCTGGTTGTCAGTGAGGAGTTCCGTTTTGTCAACCTTGAGCATGTGCGTTCGTTTGGGGAAGCCATACAGGCTCTAACAAGAGGTGTTCAACACATAATGGATGACATTAGCAGGGACATCCACCCGGGGGATCATGTGCAGCTTCGTTTGCAGTCGGAGGGGCTTCACAACCCCCTGTTTTCTTTCAAGAAAACAAAAAGCCAATTGGATGCGAGAGACTTTTTAGAACAGGTGGTCAATATGCTCCAAAGCAACAGGGAGGTTTTGAGCAGCAATACCCTACGTTTAATTGCGACTATATCTAGGCCCCCTAGGGGTGGAGCGCGGAGGAAGATCAAGTCTATCCCTTACAGTTCAATCATTGATAAAAAGCGGCGCTTTCTGTTGGATTTTTCCTGTTATGGCGACAACCTATGTTTTGCGGCAGGGTTGATGGGTGTCATGAAAAAAGGGACAGGAGACCCGACTGATGCAGAGATCTTAGAGGATGCTAGAAAATTACACAGGGAAATGGGGTGGTCTGATCAGAGGCAAGTGGCTTTGAATGATATATCAGACATCGAGGACCATTTAAAAATAAATATAAAAGTCATCATGTGTTCAGAAAAGGGTTGGGGTATCTTTAAAACACAAGAGTTGAGATACCCAGATACTTATTATTTATTGTTGCACGATGAACATTATTATGGTGTAACAAATATTCAAGGATTCATGGGGGCACGAAACTTTTGCGGGCATTGTCAGACCTTATACCAGCACAAACATGCCTGTTCCATGTTCTGTAGAATGTGTTCTACAGTGGAATGTAAAGAAAT
>NW_015159737.1:0-11966 GCF_001447785.1 Gekko japonicus
GTATAAAGTTGTTTGATGAGTAGGAGGAGGATCTGGGGTCTGTCTTTCTACAGTCAACTTGGTCAGGAATTTGGAAGTATGGCTCTATTCTTTGCTCTCCATGGATGAATATGTGTCCTTGGTAACAAAGACTCTGTTTTACCACTTATGCAGGGCTCATCAACTGGCTCCCTCTCTCTCAGGAGGACCTTGCCATGGTAATTCACTCAACAGTCACCTTGAGACTGGACTACTGTAATGAGCTCTATGCAGGGCTACCTTTGAAGATGCTTCGGAAGCTGTATTGTTTTTATTGGTGTATTTTAAATGCCGTTAGCCGCCCCAAGTCCCATCTGAGGGAGAGGAAAAGGGATATAAATTTGATAGATAAATAAATAAAATATGTGAAGTTTTCCAATCCCAAAGAATATGGAGAGGAACTCTGCCTTCCTCTGTCCTTGCAATGCCTGCTCTCCTGTGCCAAATTGTTCCCTTGCATTCTGCTTCCTTGCTGCTCTCCAAACTTTATTGCCTATTCAAGTAAATCTTCCTCATGGTAAATCTCCCTCCTCCTGCTGCCTGCCAAGATGCCTTGCTCTTGTTGTGCCACCAAATGCCCTTGTCTTGTGATTCAGCTTATTCCTCCTCCTCCTATTCTTCAAGCTAAGGGGCAATGGTGCTGTCTATGATACTGTATGGGATTTTTCCTATCAATTTTCCTGTAAACTTCAATATTAAACATTGGTGCCTTCCATTGCCTCAAAAGCAGTGGGGCATTATTCTATCTGTCTGAAATATGGCAGTGTTCTAGGGGAGAACTACATACCCTCTGAGTTTCATCCGGTTTAGATGGGAAAACCCAAAGGTACAGACGTGAGACAGGGGTGTGTGTGTCTTCCGTTGAAACCAATCAGAAATGAGAACAAAATAGAATTATGAAAAACTAACGGTAAA
Source organism: Gekko japonicus (assembly GCF_001447785.1). Taxonomy (NCBI): domain Eukaryota; kingdom Metazoa; phylum Chordata; class Lepidosauria; order Squamata; family Gekkonidae; genus Gekko; species Gekko japonicus. The sequence goes on from NW_015159737.1 coordinate 934, forward strand.
GCTCGTTGTGAAAGCAATACAATGAGCTCTAGAAAGATGTGATGTGTAACGAATGCATAGGCTGGAAGCAAGTTAAGTACATATTAGGAGTATGTAATAGAAAGGCACAAATGTGGAAGTAAAGTCTCACATACCTTATGTTACACAATACCTGGTGTCCAAGGTCACACAATGTGGGCCAGAAAATGTAGCACACAGGTCTCCGTGGAGTCATTTCTACAATTGGGCACCCTCAATTGCTCCCTCTAAGCTGTGGAGTCTTGTGAGCAAAACATCTGCTTCTCAGCTAACCATCAATGTACTGTTATCTGCCCCTCTGACTGCAGCTGACTTCTGCCCTCCCTCCCTCCTGGAGATCAGTTGTAATTCTAAGTAATCTCCACCCCTCACCTAGAGATTGGCAACAATGGTTCCCCAGGAGGGAATGGCTGGTTTGGAGGGTGGCGTCTATGGCATTGTACCTGTCTGAGGTCCCACCCTCCTCAAACCTCACCCTCTTCAGGCTCCACCCCTCAAATCTCCATGAATTTCCCAACCTGGAGTTGGCAATCCTATCTCCTTCCCAGCCAAGCATCAACCTGCCATTATCTGCCCCTCTGATTTCAGCTATGCATCTCCTCCCCTGTCCCTCCTGGAGATCAGTTGTAATTCTGAGTGATCTCCACCCCTCACCTGGGGATTGGCAACAGTGGTTCCCCAGGATGGATGCTGGTTGGGAGGGTGGAGTCCATACCTTAGTACCTGTCTAAGGTCTCATCCCTCCTCAAACCTCACCCTCTCCAAGCTCCATTTCTCAAATATCCAGGAATTTCCCACCTGGAGTTGGCAACCCTATCTCCTTCCCAATGAGCTCTAAAGCCCTGACTGCCACATCACATTGGCTGTCATGGGGGGGGGGCATCTCAGCAGTGTAAAAGGACACAGATTTCACCATTTTCTCCAGGGGAACTGATCTCTGCCATCTGGAGAGCAGTTGTAATTCTGAGTGATCTCCAGCACTCACCTGGAGATTGGCAACAATGGTTTCCCAGGAGGAAAAGTAGTCTTTCTCTGCAATGGGGACCAAAGCAGCTTACATCATTCTGACTTGCACAACAACCCTGTGAGGTAGGTTAGGCTGAAAGTCTGTGACTGGTCCAAAATCACCCACTCAGCTTCTACAGCAAGAACCTGAATCTCAGAGCTGCTCTGAGACCTGCTCTGAAACACTGACTGCTATGCCTAGGGTAGCCAACCTCCAGGTGGAGCCTGAAGATCACCAGGTATCACAACTGAACTCCAGACAACAAATCCCCCCCACCAGAGAAAATAACTGCTTTGGAAGGTGGGCTTTATGGCATTCTGCTCAGCTGAGGCCTCTCCCTTACCCAAACTCTGGCTTCCATAGATTCTACTAGAAAATCTCCATGAAAAATACTGAGACTTACTTAGTGAATTGAGCTCTCAGACTTTATTTGGAGAAGAACAAGACAAAGTACCCGGCTCGCAAGCCGGCTTATATGTCCCAAGGAAAACACCCCCCCACACACCCAACACCCGTGAATGGTCTATTTACAGTGATTAGATCATTCCCCTGGATCCTAGGTTCCCAATTGGCAGGGAACTAGGATCCGACTGGCTACTGTGTTCCAGAGTGAAGCTCAGGCCCTTCGCTTGGCCGCATGCGGAACAGGCCGATACCGGATCATGCACATAGCTTGGTTAGGGTTAGGGAATCTCCCTACCTGGAGCTGGCAACCCATGTCAGGACTGGCCCCAATGAGTTCCTCACAAAGGCCTGCAAAGGTTTCCTTCCTTTGTCTGAACCAAGCTTGGTTGCCTACTGTGGCCTACTGTGGCAAAACGGGCTCCAGTTTACAACTCAGCTGTTTGCCTCCCACCTTTGTCCCGTGGGCGTATCTCACTCCTTAAGTTCGCTGCCACCACTCACTGAATTGTCATTGCCTTTTTAGAGGGACACTGAGACCCCTCTGGGCAAATCTCCCTATTTGGAGATGGAATCCCTGGTCTTTGGGGAATCCCTGGAAAGTTGGCAAACCCAAGGGTCTTGCCTTTCCTTGCCTCCTTGGGCTACCCCCTCCCTTTGTTATTGTGTAGAGCAGGGGAGACTATGTGGTCAGAGCACAACACAGATTATTAGCCCAAATAAAAAATGTATCTATTTACACAGTTATGGAGCACACACACACACATTAAATGAATAAGCCACAGCTGTAGGAGTAAGCACACAGTATGAACCAACATGGCATTAGTCAACAGGGGTTAAACACCATCCTCTTTCGCTACACACCGGCCTCCATCTCTGTGCTCTAGCCTCTCTCTCTCTCTGGCCCAGGAGAGCAGGGAAACTTCCATTCATTCCCCAGTCCAGCTGACTGTGGAGTGGCTGAATTTCTGCTGGCTTCCAGGGTTCCCCCACATCTCTGGCTTGTGGCCTGGACAGCCTGGTCAGCACAGGCAGCAGGAGCCTTTCCTAACCTCCTGTAGGATGAAGACAGCCTCCTCCCTGGATGGGCTGCAGTCTATATTGATACCACCCCGCATTGGGACAGTCCCTGTTTTCCTGCCGTTTTTTGCCTTGGGGCAGCTGGGAACTGTAGTCCAGCTGATGAGGAAGCCCCATTCAACCCAGTGAGTGATACCCCTACAGGCCCCTCTCTGGAACTACAGCTCAATTAAACCTTATGGCGGAACATTTTAAACAAACAACCACAGACAGCAGCCATCTTACAAACACAGGTAACTGCCATTTTGTTACACCTACCAATAGCCACTGAGGGAAAAGTTACTCCCACACAGGAGACAAGCAGGAGAAGTGTCTTCGTCAAGACAGAAAGCCATTTGCCAGGAATTCTGACAGAGCAGAGTGGCTGCAGGGGGAGTGGGTGGGGAAGAGGAGCAGATCCAGCACCCGGCCAATGGCACACGAGTACTCTTGAGGGGTGGCTGATGGGCCAATGGCTGAGGGAGAGCATTGCACAGCAATGGGAGTGCATGGAATGTTGCCACTTTAAAACAGCATTATTATATAGAGAAATACAACAATAACAAAAGAAACAATAGTGCAACAAAACCAAATGGAACAATCCCTTTTGGAATTAATAAAAAATGAATAAAACAAACTCCCCCACACAAGTCTACTAATTGTTTGAGGAAATCAATCTAAAAGTCATTTATGTTGGCTTCAATGGGGAACTTGGAGTTTTTGGTGTAATTTGTCCCAGTTGGTATGAAATTCTCAGAAGTTCTTACTCAAGGGATCCTCCCTACCAAATTTCAGGCAGATAGGAGGAATCACATCAGCCTACCTAAAATTCACACTTGCAAAGTAGGCACAGGAAGGCATGAATTAGTGTGTGATACTAAAGTCTTTGAAGGGCCAACAAAAATGGAGTGCATAAGTGAGAGGAACAAAACCATGCTCCTCCCACATCTTACCTCACTGTGTTCCAGTGCTTTCAGCTTCAGCATTTTCCACTCAGCCTGGCTACAGTGCCAGAAACCAGCCAGGTGGGCAGGGGGGAGGAAACAATGGAAGTACCTGAGTAAAACACAAGATAGAGCATTATTTTGCTCTCTGTCACATGTGCTCCCTAGTTAAAAATTAAAAAATAGATCCTCCATTTTTAATTTCTTGGCAAATGAGTGCCTGCCTTTCCAAGCTACTCAGGTAGGGTAGATAAGGAACAAGGAGCTCTTGTTCATGAATCACAGAAAGGGGAAAGGGTGGATGGGAAGGCAAAACAGCCCTGGAAAGGGGCCATGGAAGGCTGGCCAGTGGTAAGGAGAGTCTCATCCGGTGGAGAGCTGGCTAAGGCAAGGAAGATCTCGTCTCACCTGGAAGTGGCCCAGCTGATTAATGGGAATGAGTGTCATCTTGTGCAGCGCTGCCTCCAACAAGGCAGTCCCTGGCCATAAGCCCACCAGAGAAGGTAACGTCTCCCATCTTTGTCTACATGATTTAGTTTTCTTACTCCTACGATGTATTTCTATCCCACACAAGGTATGCAAGTAATCTTACAAATTAAGTGAAAACACAATAAAAGTAAAAATTAGTAAATGAAAGTAGTATTACATCGTAATATCCCCAGACTCCGCTCTCTCCAGGCTCCACATCCAAATCACCAGGAATTTCATAACCTGGAGTTGACAGCTCTATCTCTATACCATGGGTATAGGATATGGTACCACTAATTCTAAAAAAGAAGAAGAAGAAGTAACACATTTTATGTCCCAAGATTGGTTTTATGTATTGAAACTTTACCTTTCTTTAGACATCATAATCTTTAATGTCTCCTTTAATAAAAGCAATGAATTATTCCTCCAAATTCACACATATATCACATCTGCCTGTATTATATATAAATAGTAGTAAAAAAGTCAACATCAGACATTACCTAACTAATTGCTATCTAAAACAAACAGGATAACTCCCTGATTAGCCAAAGTCTTTGGGTTCACCCACCTCTGGAAAAGCCTAGATAAACAGATACACTTTGCTGCTTGACCTGAAGGTCACAGATTAATAGATTGCAAAGGCCAAAAGGGAACATAATGGTCAGCAAACTTTATTTCCTGTACTGTTACAGGATACTGATCAGAATTTGTTTTTTCCCTTTTAAGTACAGTGTAATTAGTTATAACTAGAGCACCAAATTTAATGCTTTTGTGGTCTCCAATTTGGTCTGAATTTCATGCTATTTCTGTTTGTGTTTGACCCAGCTGCTGTAAGTCAAAGATAGTCTTGCTACTATCCAACTATAGAGAAAACACAATTAAGGAGGGACATGGTAGAAGTCTGTAAAATTACATATGGAATAGAGATGGAATGTTCTCTTCCTTTTCCATAATACTCACATGTTGTAATCCTTAAGAATGCATTCCTGAGAGTATGCACAATTGAATAAAATGGGACCTACATCAATTTTGAATTGAATAAAATGGAACCTACGTCTATTTAGGATTGCTCCCACAGGGATTCAACAAAGTTCACAGACAATAGATTCAAGACAGACAAAGGAAGTACCTCTTTACTCAGTTAGTAACTAAATCATGGAATTCACCACCGGTGAATGTTGTAATGGCCACTGGTACAGATGGTTTTAAAAGGGGATTAAACAAATTCATGGAGGATAAATCCACCAGTGTTGTTTAGTCATGGTGACTAGAAGGAACCGACTTACATTAGGGCTGTCAGACAGTGGGACTTACCAGCAGCAGAGTACCTATGCTAGTGACATAGTGACATTGCTGGTGATGTGCTGATGTCACTCCCTGGTACCTGGAAGTGATGTCAGTGTCTTGCTTGAGACACTCCAGAATTTGAGCAAAACTCTGGTTTACTGAAGGCCACTCAGTAAACAACTGAATGCTGGGAGGCAACATCGGGAGCCTTGGTCTCTATATCCTGTTCATTGGCCCTCCAGGAAAACTAGTTGGCCATTGTGTGACACAAGATGCTGCACTAGATAGACCTCTGGCCTGATCCATCAGGGCACTTGTGTTCCTAGGTATCCACAGATGGAGGAACTTTTTCTTCCCAAAGGATTTTGGGAATCCACTCCTTCTAGAGTTGCTAGCAGATCTCCTGCTATAAGCTCCTGACCCCTGCCGCTGCTCAGTAGAGCAGTGGGAGGGGGAAGTGCTCTTAAAAAAATCACTGTTGGAACAACAGGGTGATGACACCATGGCACTTTAGGATTCATTGGGAACTCTATGGTTTTGCCTGCACCCCCAGTCCCTTGCCAGGTGCCAGCAACTGGCTGGCAGCCCTAACTCCTCCTCTTCAGCAGTAGGTGGTATTTGGCTCATGAACACCTTTTTTGCTCTTGTTCCATAAAATGACACAGCATTGTAGAGATTCATGGACTAGAGGAAAATGGCCCAGGGCATTGCTGTCTCCACTGCTGCTACATTGTTTAAGAGAATAGCTTCAGGAGGGTAGCCATGTTTGTCTGCAATAGTGTCCAGTAGCACCTCAGGGATCAACAAGAGTTTCTGGGTATAAGCTTTTGAGAATCAAACATCTCTTCATCGGATTGTTTCCCACCAAAGGTCAATAGGACTGTAAAATATCCATTTGCCAATGAGTTACTTCTAGATCATGAATCACAATACTGTTTTTATAAGCTAGAATAAATACTTAGTAGGAAAACAAAAAACACCACCACCACTACCCCAAAATCACACCTGGGAACATTTTTATTTTTCTCCATTAGGATAATGATTCTTGCATGAGGAATTTCTTTTAGACAATCCTAAATGACAGTGACAATGCATTAATATTATATGATGAAAATTGCTATCGAAAAGTTTAGATGGCTTCTCTGTGTGATTTAAGTAAAAGGTAAGAGATTACCAGAGTTCTATAAACTCTGCACACTGGTGATACTTTCCTGGACCATTTTTTCTTGGTCCATTTTGCTCCCTTTCTCAGTGTCATAATATAATAAAAACACATGGTCAGTAACTGCTGGACAGTGTCAAATGTGTTGAGGGTTTTTGAAGCACAAGATATGATTATCATGATGCAGTTTTGGAAGCAGCCACTCACAGAATGGCAGCCACTCTCAGAACTGCAGGAGGGGTGTGTGTGTGTTTGTGCGCGCGCGTGCGTGTGTGTGTGTTAAAGTTGTCGAGCACTAAGCTCAGAGCAAGAGAGAGAACTGAAGGAAAACAAGCTAGACTTTCAGGAGACATTCAAATAGCAGACAGATGGAAATAAGGTAAATGACAAACTCTGTTCTGTTCTAACTTTTGAACTAGGCTTGGGGAGAATTCAAACACTGATGTTCATTGCTCCAGGGCAGACACAGGCTCATGTAGCCACGCACCATTTATTTATGTAACACATTTACATCCAACCCTCTCAATTGTTGGACCTAAAGTGGCTATCAAAAATTGTCTATAAAAACCAGTTAAAATACAAGGAACAAAATTATTTAAGGCACACATGTAATATATATATAATTAAGACAAGTAGTAAGATACCAAGTATAAAAGAGACAAGCTTAAAACATTCATATGATCTGGAATTTAGAGTGATGGCAGTAGTGTAAAAATACTAAAAATAGTATCAGCATAATGAAAACTATTAACAAATGATTTGGAAGCATGTGTAGGGAGGCAAAAATCAGTGAAAAACCTGGGAAAACAGAGAAGTTTTCACAGAGGTTAAAGTGCAACAAGTTTATAGGTAGGTAAATGATTGTGGGGAAGAGTTGTACACATGAGGCACCACAAACCTAAAGGTCCTGACTCTGGTGTGTCCCTGGTATGCCCCTAGTTTTCATCTGCTGGTAAAGGCACATGAAAGGGGGCCTCAGAAGCCATTGTGCAGACTAACAGTTATACCCTCCAAAGCCCACTGACTTCAGTGGATTTAGGATTGCACTCTACAATGCCTTTCCCACTTATCTTTCTGTATATTGCACCCAGTTTGCAGAAGAAAGGCAGCAGGCAGAGTTGGAAAACAGATGGTGAGAATGGATAGTCCCACCCTGAGCTGGAATATCAGATCAAATCTTACCTATGTGAAATTTTTGTCTAGAGATAGCTAATGGTTATATTGTCCAATATTTGCCTGACTTTCCTTCAGCCTTTTGCCAAGTGACACATGACTTTTGGGGCTCGTAATAGATCACGGTATTACATCTGTGAGATCAGTCTCCACAGAATACCAATTTCCTTTGTTGACTCCTGAGGCATTTCAGAATTAATGTTATAGAATTAAGTAATTTCAAAAGGAACTTGATTGATAGGAGATTTATAACCCAATTGCTCAAAACCAACTCCCAAATATGTTTCATGTTTTAATAGTGCAATTTTTCCTGGAAGGGTTTCAGTTGGCTAAGCTTTTATTCCTTGGATAGCATGCTAAGATTCCTTACTTTGCCAGTACAATATACTTTCCTAAATAATCAGATCCAAAATCATGATCTATAATCTTGCAACAACAGAAGGGTCTTTTAATATAAGCTCTAGTTCTTTTGGAGTCAAGGGTTATGTGGGATATATGAAGTTAAATTAAATGAAATTGCATTAAAACCATGTTAGCTAAAAAGACATATTTTTTAAAAGTAACTGGAGATGGTCTGGTCGAATACAGTAGAAAGTCTGTTTAATAAATTGGATAAGTAGAGTTTTCAATGGTTCCTTTACTACTGTTACAGACAATTGGCTTAAATGTTAATCTTCTCCTAAATCCTATTTTTTGGGGGGAAACATTAAAATCAGGTGTGGAGATCAATCTTTTCAATTCGTCATCTGTTTGGATCTTATTTATGGATTGTCCTCTTTTAGACAAGTCTTCCGTGCTTGGCAAAACGTTTCAGTGAATTACACAAATAACTGATTATTTTCCCTCACTGTATCTCCCACTCAGTCTTGCTTTACTGGCTAACAACTTGTTTTGTACCCTATAACAAACCTGATGTCTTTTTACAAAACAAATGACTCATTCCAATTTTCTTTGTTCCTTTCCTCTTCCCTGAACAGGGAAGTGCTCTTTATACAAGGACCATAAGTTTATTATGTTTTGCACAGGATAACACCTTAGTCCCTACTGCAGTTAAAAAGGTAAAGGTTCCCTTGCTCGAAAGCCAGTCGAATCTAACTCTAGGGTTGTGGTGCTCATCTCCATTTCAAAGCTGAAGAGCCTGCGCTGTCCGAAGACATTTCCGTGGTCATGTGGCCGGCATGACTAAACACCAAGGTGCACGGAACATTGTTACCTTCCCACTGAAGTGGTGCCTATTTATCTACTTGCAATTTCTTGCTTTCAAACTGCTAGGTTGGCAGGAGTTACTGCAGTTATGCTGATTTAATTACAAGTAAAACTCACTGAAGCAAGCAAATTGCAACAGTCTAAAAGTGAAATTGGTGGTCTTCTGCTAAGACTGCAATACTGGATGGTTCCCTACCTTAGGCTGAAGGAACTTCCTCCAGCCTAAAGAAATGCTCTCCAACTTCAGTGGTGCTTTCATTGAAGAAAGAGCCAGTTAAACTGGAGGAGGTCTCTTTAAGATGGAGGAAGGCTTCAGACTTTACTTAGTGGAGCAGTAGGATACAGGCTGCCTAGGTTTGCCAGGCCTCCCTGGCCACTGGTGAGAGATGTGGGGTAGGGTTGCCAGATCCAGGTTGGAAAACTCCTGAAGATTTGGGGATGGGGCCTGGGGAGGACAATGCCATAAAGGCTACCATCCAAAGCATCCATTCTCTCCAGTGGAACTGATTTCTTTAGTCTGAAGATGAGCTATAATTTCGGGGGACCTGGAAGCTGGCATCCCTCAGGTCACCAAATTGTTTCCAGCGCTGTTCTTGTGTAGGCCAAAGGATCAAATCCATTGTCACTGTATCAAAAACAAAAGCATAATTTTGTGTCACCTTCGAGTCTCATAGATTTGAGCTCACTTTGACAGATGCATGGGATTACTTAGAAGAAGATGTGATGCCCAATATGGAAGTTAATTTGTGAATTCTTTGGTCATAGGCTGCAAAGGTACATTTTAACTTAACAATTGATACTTGTGATTTGGCATTAAAACTTCAATATATCTAGATGCTGGGCAAACATGGTAAAAAGAAACTACATAGCACCAATTAGAAAGAAAACCTGGATTAGAAGGCTTCTCTTCACATAGTCATACCTTAAAGAATAAGTCAATGAAGACTGCATTACAGACTCAGTTAATTACATGTTATCCACATGTACTTACATACAAGCATTGCTTCACCTTTACTCTGTGTGAAAGCTCCTTAAAACCCTGTTTATGTGGCAAAAGAAAATACACCCACCCTTTCTCATGACTTCTTATGTTTTTCTTGCTATTTAAACATAATGTTTATCTAATAAATAGCATTTCAGGGCTAAACAGTAGTGTAGTGTCTGTTCCTGTTATGAAAGGCAAGAGTTCCATGTAACGCTCGCCTGGAAAGCAGTTCTGCTCTAATGAAAAGAGATACTATGTGGTTACAGTAGGGTCCCACAGAAGTCTGCTCAACATTTCTATGCTGTGGGATCTCTCTCTCTCTCTCTCCATACTTAACCAAGGCCAAATAGTTATTTGTAGCCAAAATACTATGTAGTCAAATACGTAGCCTGATATCCCTTTCAGGAGGGCATAAGGATGCTGTCGTCGTTGTCGTTGTCGTTGTCATCATCATCATCATCATTTCTACCACCACCATCACCACGACCACTACTACTACTACTACATTCATTTCTATACCACCCGTAGCCAAAGCTCTCTGGACAGTTTACAACAACTAAAAAACAATAGAATACATACATTAAAATATTAAAAAATTAAGATAACATAAAAACATTAAAGAACAATAGACCTAACCCAAAAGTATCTGACCCTAAGTGAAAGAAAAACACCTGGCTAGCTGCACTGGACCCCTGCATAACCAGGGAGGTCTTTAAGAAGGTGAAATATACTGGGTTCGACATGCGAGTAGTGATCAGCTCATAGTTTATTGTGAATCAGCTCAAACTAAGGACAACTCTAGCGGGACCGAAGCCCTGCTTAAATTTGTGCTCAACACTACACCCCAAACACACATACACACTGTCGTGATAGGCTATTTACAGTGCGGCTCCTGGTCTATAGGTTGCTTCAAGGATCCTAGCTACCTATTGTTCTAGGTTTCAAGCTAGTCCAAGCTGGGTCCAGGATATAACAGAAGGCAAGCAGTGAAAAATGGGGAATGGAGACAGGAAATTGGAAGAAGTTTCAGCTGCTTGGGTATCCTAATACAGCTGGATGAGCCAAGGAAATGCAGCATAAAAATAAGGAAAGAAGAGTAGGTTTGTCATGTTGCTGGTAAGCGTCCCCATGCAGTCCACCCTCTGCCATGCTGGGCTCCAAAAGGGGTGCTCGCTGGAAGCCTCAGAAATAAGGGAGCTGAGGAATTAAGTCACCACCACTGGCTTATCCTTGGTTGGTAGTGCTGCCGCTTGTTCTCTCTCTCTGTCGGGCTCTCCATGCCACAATTTGCCAGCTCTCACTCTCCTTCTTGACTTCCGCATC
>NW_015159737.1:12025-25448 GCF_001447785.1 Gekko japonicus
CCTCTCCCATCTTCCGCACAGGCTGGCCTGGTAGTCTCTTTTTTGCTAGCCTCAGCACCTCTCCTTCTGCCCCTCCTTAGCCCTTCATTGTACTATGGGCAGGAAGCCGTACTGCCGCCTGCTGCTCCTTCCAGGACTCCGTCTCTCTCCTTTCGTCCTGCCAATCCGGCGAGTCTCCTTCACCACTCTTTTGGGTCTTGGGGCTTCGGCATGCCACTCACAGCCAAGCACCCTTGCCCTGCCCTGACACTCTGCTCAGGGTTCTCAGTGGCTTGGCCTGGTCCCCATTTCAGGCCGGTGGCTGTGGGCCCCCACAAGGTGGAATGCCACTTGCTGGGGAAGGGGTGGCCCGGGCATCCTTGGCCCCATTTTTCCAGCCCCAGGGATGCCGTGGCTTGTGTCATGCCACCCGCCCACTCCGCAGGGCCCAGTTGGGGACAGCCACTCCAGTTGTCTCCCGGCTGCAATGGGACCCTGAGCTGGGACAAGGTTACATATATCTTGGCAGTGTGGGCATACTGTACTTTCTTGTGGAATATGGAATGAGGATTATCTCTAGCATTGAACAAGATATGGTGCTCTAGGGTATGGACTGGACATAGAAAAATAGTTTCGTGAACAGTCTGGTATAAACATTAAGACGGCTAATTATTCTGTCTTAGATTTATTTATTTACTTCATTTATACCCCACTTTTCTCCAAGTGGTGACCCAAAGCACCCTGTGAAGTAGTTTAAACTGAGAGTATGTTAGTGGCCCAAGGTCACCCAGCAAGTTTTCATGGTGGAGAGAAAAGAATTGAACTTGGGTCTCCCAGATCCTAGTTCTCTCCATTTCTGTGTCTAATTAAGGGCATAACCCACATAGAAGTTCTCTTTAGAAAACCTGACTGTAATTAAATGAAGCTGTACCAAGGCTCTTGCATGAGAGCTATTAATTTTGATAGGACCCTAACAGGAGAACACTACCATGGATTGTATCCAAACATTGAAGTTCAGGAGATGGAGTGTTTAGCATTACAAAAATTTTAATGTGACTAAGGATGGGCATGAGCCAGAAACATGTGGTTCAGTTTATGGTTCATGGCATGTCCTGTTCATGAACCACAGACCATCACACATGTTTAGTCATGAGGTGGTAGTACGGCCACCGGTGTGCTAGAGACACTAAACTAGCGGGGGCTCTCAGGGTGATCCTCCTCTACTTGCCCTCCAAGATCTCAAGTACAGGCTTAGTGTGTTGTGCTCTCCCAGATGCTCCTCTACATGCCCTCCAAGTTTGGTGAGGATTGGTTTTACTGGGTCTGAGTTATGGCCCCCCAAATAAGGTGCCCTCTTGGTTTACTATCCAAATTTTAGCTTACGGCTCCACTAAGTCAAGAGGAGTGGCGATTGCTCTTTCTAAAGACACCAAATTTAAAATAGAAGAATCCATGATTGATGCTGAAGGTAGATTTTTGTTTGCTAAAGGTCTTTGTAATGAAAAAAACCTTACTTTAGCTACTGTTTATGCTCCCAACACTGATCAAATATGTTTTTTGTCTACTACTTTAGCTAAATTACAAAAATTTGCAAAAGGTCCCATCATTTTAGGAGGTGATCTAAATTATCTGTTGAACCCAATTCTAGATAAATCATCATCATCTTCAACACCTAAAAACAACATTAACAAAACCAAAGGATTTACTCATATACAACAATTAATGCATAAATATGACTTACAGGACATATGGAGAGTACAACATGGTAGTGAAAGAGATTATACGTACTACTCCCACAGATTTAAAGTACATACTAGACTGGATTACCTATTAATATCTTCACCTTTAATTGAAAACATAAAATCTTCAACAATCGGCATCCAAGGTTGGTCAGACCATGCGCCGGTTCAATGTTTATTACGAGTAGGCCAAAGAGAAGAATTTAGACATCATTGGAAATTTAATAAGATACTTCTCCACGAATCCATTATAAAAAATACATTACAATAACAGCTACAAGAATTTTATAAAATTAATACATCCGATGAGGCATCCGTAGCTTCAATCTGGGAGGCATCAAAAGCCTATGTTCGAGGTCAATGTATTTCTTCATTAACCTCCTGCAAAAGAAAAAAAAGAGCAATTAAAGCCGAACTCCTACACACTATACAAACATTAGAACACAAACAGTCATGCAGTGTTAAAATTTACAAAAGGCTACAAAACGTTCGAAAACAACTGGAAATGATGGAGGCAAATACAATTCTCAAAAATGATTTTAACTATTTTAAAAACAACACTACCAAAACTTCTAAGAGACTAAGATTTCTCTCCTGGAAGCTTAAAAAAAGACAAGCTGAACGCTTTATACCTGGACTACGTGACAAACACAATATACTCAAACACTCAACTAAAGACATCCTCCAAATCCTTGAATCATTCTATGAACAGCTATATACATCAACCAACACTAACATTTCCGACATACAAGAATACCTAAACGCTTTAGATTCCCTACAGAAAATAGCTGAAGATCACCGGGAAGCATTGGAAACCCCTTTTACTGCTCAAGAACTTGAACAGGTAGTAAAATCCATGAAAGCTAATAAAGCACCAGGGCCCGATGGTTTCACAAATGAATATTATAAAGCCTTTCTACCAGTCCTAAGCGATGCTCTCTTAAACATATGTAATTCTATACGAACCACGGGTCATATGCCAGAAACATGGAAGATGGCGAATGTAGTCTTAATTCCTAAGAAAAACAAAGATAACACCAATCCTGCCTCTTTCCGGCCAATTTCTTTATTAAACACAGGCTACAAAATATTTACAGGAATGATAGCAGTGTCTGTTTCCAGCTTTGGCGCTTTGAACAATGGCGGCGTCTCTAGGGTCCTCCGAGAGATGTGTGCCATAAATCGGGGATTAGGAGGGAGTGTGATTGTGCACGCTCCCCCATGAAGCCCATAGGTAGTGGGCTTCTAGCCAGGGGGCTTTGGAGAGTCCTACCTCCGGCCAGCAGCTGGTACAGGGGGGCTACTCTCTGCCCTGAAGGTCCTCCCCTGATCCCCAGTACTGAAGTGACCACCGGGACAAGCATTTGGAGGTTTAGCAATTTTCTCTGCCTGGCATGATCCCAGGGGCTGTCTTAGGACCTGGTGGATCGATTCAAGGATTGATGAGCGAGTTGTCGTTGAAAAGAGACACTAAACCTAGAAGTGAAGTCCTTCTACTATAAGTGTATAAACGGAGGGGAGGAGGAGACGCCCTATCCCAACGTTTTAAGCAAATATGAAAGCAAGGAGGGAGGGACTGATCAAACTGTGGCGATGAACTGTAGCAGAGTTTTTCTAAAAGAAAGAGGAGCGTTTAAACAGACCTTAGAGAATTTGGCATTTTTTCTCGGCTGATGTAAACATCCGCAAAAGATGGCGACGAGAGGCGAAGAGGGAGGCGGGATCAATGCTTTCTTCAGGAAGGAGGACAGTGTAAAGTTAGGTTGTGACCTAACCATAGACTCTGTCTTTAAAGTGAATCGAGGGCCCTCTGGTGGCTAAAGTGCGAAGCGATCTGGATCTGTACTAAAAGCAGCTACACTTTTAAAGGGACAGTACATTGATCATAGAGACGTATGAATGGCAAGGAGACTAAAGTTTAGTTCTTGGTGGCTAGACTGGCAAGCTGATTGAAAAGCGGTTTTCTGGAGTAAAGGGCTCGCTACCCTAACTTTATAAGATCTGCTTGCTAAGAGAAAGGTTGAAATCTCCAATGAGCGTCTTGTTATTGCAACAAAGATCTGCTTGCTAAGAGAAAGGTTGAAATCTCCAATGAGCGTCTTGTTATTGCAACAAAAGGAAAGACTCTTTTGATCTAAGACGTTTAAGGAAGCGAAGATGTCCCAGAAAAAAGGAACTTGGTTTATATCACAAATGGACAGATCCGGACTTATAAAAACTAAAAGATAATTGAAGAAAGAAGATACATCGAAGACGGAAGAAGAAAAACGTGTTGTAATGTTCTTACTGAGGGAACATTGGTTTTAAAGATTTTGCCTGGGGGGGGGAGTAAAGCGTGGCGATGCTAATTTTTGCTTAAGGGCTGTGTTTATGTGTGTTATAGCTTTGGAATTACTCTCTGTTCAGTCAGATAAGCAGGTTTTGTCAGCAGAAGCAATGATTGGCGGGCACTCTTCATGTTTGAAAGTAACTGTATAAGAATAACAACTATGTTTTAAGCATTGTAAAACCTGCATTCTTGGGTTTTTAGTTAGGTTCTTTTTACTTTTTCCTATAGATTGTAAACTCTTCCTCCCCAATTTCTGTCATAGTTTTATAGAAATGCAAATAAATAATTCCACTTCGGGGTTTTTTTTTAAAAAAAGGAATGATAGCAGCAAGACTTAAAAACATCATTGGTCACTATATAAATATGGATCAAACCGGATTTATCTCTACAAGGGACATTTCTGATAATATTAGGAAAACCCTTAACATTATACATTATGGCAACCATAACAAACTGCACAATTCATTATTATTTTCTATAGACATACAAAAAGCCTTTGATTCTTTGGAAACATCATACTTGCAAATTTTACTACATCATTTAAATTTTGGTCCTCTCTTTTGTACTTCAATCCAAGCAATATATGAAGGTCCTAAAACTAGCATTTTAGCTAATGGCGCAGCCTCAAATCATATTTCTCTTCAACGTGGCACAAGACAGGGGTGCCCATTATCACCCCTTTTATTCATACTTGCTATGGAGCCTCTAGCCTGTGCGCTCAGATCTAATAATAAATTTGAAGGCATTAAAATACAAGGAAAAGAGTTCAAACTAAGCATATTTGCAGACGATGTTATATTATATGTGTCATCACCCTGTAAATCGTTGAAAGCAATTCAATCTACTCTGGACATTTTTGGACACTTAGCAGGACTTAAAATAAACTCATCAAAGTCTTTACTTTACCCAATTAATATATCAGCTGAGGTTAAGGCTGATATTATAGCCAAATATAAATATCAGTGGATTGATAAATATTTTCTTTATTTAGGAGTCAAAATACCAGTCAATTGGTCTGATCTTATCAAGCTGAACTATCTAGACACACATAAAGAGATAAAAGCCCAATTGACAAACTGGAATACTATTCCCTTCTCCTGGATGGATCGCATTTCTATTTTACGTACATATGTACTACCTAAATATATGTATTTTTTTTGTACCTTACCTATTTATATCCCAAACAACCTACTCAGGAAATGGCAGAAAGATATTAATAAATTCATATGGAAATTTAAGTCACCACGAGTAAAATTTGAAACTATGAGAAGAGCCCAACGAAATGGAGGTTTAGCAACACCGGATTTATCTCTGTACTATAAAGCATCGATACTGGTGACATTAATCAGACAATATAAAACAGACATCGTGTTAGATTGGAAATGGATAGAAGAAGTTACATCTAAAGGACACAAATTTCAGAAGCTATTCTGGAAATCACAAAGTAGGAATCTCAAATCTACAATCCCATCTCCCTTTTTGCGAGTTACATTAAAAATTTGGCATCAACATAAGAAGATTTTAATTTCACCTTTTTCCAAACTAAGTATCTTCTGTGGTCAATCATGGTTCCTGCCAGCCAACGATCCTTCACAATTTTCTACATGGAAACAAGCTGGGATCACAAGAATAATAGATATATTACAAAAAAATCAAATGTTAGATAAATCAGAGATTGAAAGAAAATATAATATCAAGATAAAATGGTTCGAATACTTACAACTTCGACACCTTGTAGAATCCTCAAATTTTAAATCTTCTTTGGCTTTACCTCTTACTGCATTTGAACAGATCCTATTTAAGGGACACAAAAAACGTGGACTTATATCTAAAATCTATCAAATCTTACTCAATCCTCAAAAAAATTATAGACTAAGCTACCAACTAGCTTGGATGACAGACTTACAACAACAAATAACAGATCAGCAATGGGACCAAATTTGGAAGACGCAAGCTAAGATGTCAAAATCATTATATATTTATGAGGCAAACATGAAAGTTTTACTACGCTGGTATTTAGCAAATTTACAGGTTATGACTTACTGTTAAATCCCATCTTGATATTACTCAATCTGTGGCCAGATGATGGTCCTCCTAAATCTAGAAGACAATTAATAAACATTTTGTTTACTGTGGCGAAAATCCTCATAGCTAAACAATGGAAAGACAAATCTCCTCCGAGTATTCAACAATGGGTTCACATGATATGTGAATTGTTTATGTTAGAAAATTTTAATATATATTATACTGAAAATCAAACAGAATGTGATATGATGAGTCCACTAAATATATGGTACCCTATATTAGACAAAATCAATATAGACAAATTTGATTGGGAAAGAATTAGAAATGCTAAATTTAAAGTTTTATTGTATAACTAATAGAAGCTATGATTTATTCAAGATTATTAATTCTCCTGAACCATAAGGTTGATGTTTAGATAAATATACCTTACTACTTTACCTTTGTATTATTATCCAATACATTCACGAATATTGTACAAAATGATTCCATTACGTCATATATTGTTTCTCTGTCCAACCGCATAATCTGTATTATGTAAAAGTAATGTTATATGACTTTCCTTCTGTTGATTTATTTCTTAAATAAAAATGTATGATAAATATATAGTCTGTTCTATTTCAGATCACATTTGGAGGCTCACATGTAGGCTTGCCAACCTCCACACGGGGCCTGGAGTCCTTCAGAATTAAAATTAATCTCCAGACTACAGAGATCATGTCCAAAGAGAAAATGGCAGATTCAGAAGGTGGACTCTGTGGCATCACATCTCTGCTGAGCTCCGCCCATTCCCAAAACTCTGTCCTCTCCAGCCTCCACCCCCAAATCTCCAGGAATTTCCTAGCATGGAGCTGGCAACCATACCTGCATGATGGGATGTTGCTGCATGGAAAAAAAATTCTCCACATGGAAGACAACATATCAAGCAGAAGGCTAGAACTAAAGCCTAGCCTTTAATGGATAAAACAATCCTTTTGTATGAGAGTGGCATTCTATGATCTAAGCACCTACCTGCAGTCTGAAGTAATACAAGGCCAGACAGCAACAATCACCCCCGTAAGGGGCCACAGAAAAAGCCATGAGTTGTGAAATATGGGGCTTGCAGGTGAGTAATCTTTTAATGCAAAAATGATATTTAGGAATAAGACTGACTTTAACATTTACAGAGTTTCGGACTGCCCTTTTAAGCATAGAAGTATCTTTGAGTTACATGCTGAAGAGTCACACACACATTTGATGCTCTTTTCTGAAACAAGATCATAGAACCCTACTCTGAAAATACGAATAAAGAGAGAGATAAGCTTGCCTAGCACAAGAGGTATATTAATTAGTCCGAAGGATTCCTAAATAATTTAGCAGACTGGAGCGGTCTGAAATTGAAGTATTGACTGGTTGTCAAAGAGAAGCTCACAACTGCAGGCAATGGGCTTGTGAACCTCTAGTTAGGGCCTGATGATCTCCCAGAATTACAATTCATCTCCAGACTATAGAGCTCAGTTCCCCTGGAGCAAATAGCAGCTTTGGAGGGTAAACTCTATGGCATTACACCCTGCAGAGGTCCCTCCCCTTCCCAAATTCTGCCCCCCCCTGGCTCCACTCCCAAATCTCCAAGAGTTTCCCAAAGTAGAACAGGCAATCCTAGCAATGCTGGTTGAATTGGTGACCGGAACATGAAAGGCAGGAAGGAGGAAAACTAACAGCACAATACGTTAAGCCTGTACTTGAGAACTTTATTTGCGTGAATATAAAGCAGTTTAATCATTACTTAAGAAGTGGCTGGCCAAAAGTTCACACAGGCCTTGTAAGCTTTCTTGGAATAGTATGCTGGCATAAAACAAAGAAGCAAAGTACCGTTGTCACCCTGGACGGAGACGTGACCAAGAAATTATCAACACAACCGTGAGAAAGTTGTGGAATGGCCTGCCCATAGAAGTGAGGTGCTTGGTGACTTTGTCAGCATATAGGGAGGCTTGTGGGGTTCTTCTTTACAGAAAACTTATATGGAAGGCATATTGGAGGTTTCTGTTGATGGTTGATGGAAAACAGGACTCAACACAGCTTCCAAAAGGCATAGACAAATGACTCAAAATCCTAATACATCAAAACATCAATTGCTCACATCCCTACTTTTACAAAACTCAACATTGGGGGAAATACCAGCAAATGACACCTGAAGAGACAAAAAATGGAAATGCTGACAATCTTCAGGCCTAAGTAGAAGCAGCCTGTCCACCATAGGTCCCAGGTAGCAGGTCTTTATACCATCTCTAGGGAGGGGGGAAGATCTTTGCAGGCCATCTTCGTTTGGTTTATTGTTTTGTTTTTTGCTAACTTGTGACCCACCTTGGGTCACTTGAGGTGGGGTGGAAAAGGCAGGTTTTACATAGTCTAGTAAAATAAATTGGGAGGGAAGGTAGCATGGTATGTCCTGATCTCATCAGATCTTGGAAGGGAGACCACCAAGGAAAACTCTGCTAAGGAAGGCAATAGCATACCATCTTTGCTTCTCACATGCCTTGAAAGCCCTTTACTGCAATTGCCATAAGTTCATTGTGACTTAATGGCACTTATGGCACTTACATATGTACATAATAAAATAAATTAAATGAATTCTTATATATTTTTGTTTAGAGGTTAGATGAGCACTTCAGGCTGTTTTCAGAAGCATCACTTCTGAAAATGATCTGAAGCAGACTGTTCAGTTGCCCATGTGAAGGGCAGTGCTTAGCCCTTCTCCTCCTCACCAGTTTTCCCTTAGAAGTACCCTCCCCCACCTAAATGTAAATCATTTTTTCATGAGTCAGCCTCAGGAAGCAAAACTGAGTCTATGGAAGGGGGAATGACTTCCAGGGGTAAAATCGCTAGAGAAAAGCAGGCTTAACTACCCTTTACTGAAACCTGACAATCCTATTCAACCACCACGTTCCTGTTTAATTAAAAACTAGTATCTTAGGACCACGCATTTGCTAATATGTCTATTTGGCAGAGGTCATTTCGGGGGGGGAACGCGGGGGAACACAGTTCCCCCGGGTGAGGTGCAGGGGGGCTGGGCACATGATGAAGCCTGCTTCCAGCCGCCCTGTTTCCAGCCCTCATTCAGCCAGGAGGAGGCAGGAGAAGAGGGAGGATAAGTTGCTTCCTCCCCGCCTCTCCCCACCCCTGCCTGCCTGGGGCCAGGGAGGGCCTTGGCGGGACTTCCTCGCACTCCCGCTGGCCTTGCAGGTCCACCGCCGGGCCCCTGATGTCAGGGGTGTGTGGCATATGCTAATGAGTTATGCTAATGAGTTCCCCTAGCTCTTTTTCTACAAAATGACCCCTGCTATTTGGTCATTAGTGTAGAAATGCTGTGAATCCAAGTTATTTTGATCAGACTTTGCAGAATGCAGTAGAATGAGAAGATATGCTCCTTCGGGTAAAACCCTCTGCTAATAAGGTATTAGTGCATCAGGGAGAAAGATTCTAAATTTTTCCTTCTCATGCTGTATTCGTTTCTAATTTTCAGGGAATTATTAATCAAGGAGAAATTTTATTTATTTAAAAAAATTTTTTATTAGGATATAATAATAAGTAAAATTTTACGTCATATAACAAACTTTTCATATCCTTTTATCCAAATATCTCCCCCCCTTCAGACTTTCCACAGTGCTATTACATTCTTGATTTTTTTCTCTTTTTCCAGTTCTTTAACAACATAATTCTTTCAGGTAACGTATCTTTTTATCTGTCTGTCTATGCATGTTTAAATTTAATCTAAATGTCTATCCAACCTTAGTAATTGTCAAAGCAAAATAAATGGTTTTTTTACATCCCAGTATTTCTCCAAGTAGTCTTTAGAGTCTTTCCAATCTGCAAAAAAATCTTCTGCTTCTTGATTTTTCAGCTTTCTCGTCATTTTGTCCATCTCAACCATAAAAAGTAACTTTTTCAACCATTCCCAGATATCGGGAGTTCTTTCTTGCTTCCAACATTGAGCGTATATCATTCTGGCAGTCGTAATCATATACCACATTAAAGTCCGTTTTGCTGTATTAACTTCCTCCATTTTAAGTCCCAAAAGGAACACTTCAGGTTCCTTCTTAATTTTACATTTCATTATTTTTTCCATCTCTGTATGGACCTCAGTCCAAAATGTTTTTGCTTTATCACATGTCCACCACATTCTTCTGATATAGTGGTGCTTAAAAAAAGGTCCGTTTTTGTTTTCCAATACCATAAGTATGCATGCCATCCATTAAGCAAGGAGAATTTTGAACAATGTACAAATAAGCTCAGAAAATCCTTTAGGCAACCATGTCCATTATATATTACAATGCAAATGGATGAAAACGTTGGCTGAGAATAAGAACATCTGGTTAGGCTCATGCAAAAAAGCTTGTGCTTGGCCAGTTTTTCCCCCCAAAAGGAAACTCCTGATCCTTTTCTGCCTTCCTATACCATATGAGAATGTGTGTGGTATAATGGTTATAGAATTGGACTTGGATATGGCAGTGCCATCCTAGACAGATTTATACCCTAAATCTATTTAAATCAATGGGCTTAGAAGGCTGTAACTGTATTTAGGACTGTACTGTCGGAGACTCAGGTTCAAATCCCCACTCCGCTATGGAAACTTGCTGGGTAACCTTGGGCCACTCACTTTCTGCCAGTCTCACCTACCTCATAGGGTTGTTGTTAAGAACATAAGAGATGCAAATGTTGGATCAGGCCAAAGGCCCATCCAGTCCAACACTCTGTCACACAGTGGCCAAAAATACCAGGTGGCATCAGGAGGTACACCAGTGGGGCCAGGACATTAGAAGCCCTCCCACTGTTGACCCCCCCCAGCACCAAGACGACAGAGCATCACTTGCCCCACAGTCCCTATCTATACCTTGTGGCTAATAGCCACTGATAGACCTCTGCTCCATATGCTTATCTAATTCCCTTTTGAAGCCGTCCATGCTTGTACTCACTCTCTGTTTTCTATTAATTAGCCAGTTTTTGATCCACAAAATGACTTGTCCTTTTATCCCATGATTTTTGAGCTTACTTAGGAGCCTTTGATGAGGAACTTTATCAAAAGCTTTCTGGAAGTCAAGGTAAACAATATCTATTGGGTCCCCCTTGTCCACATGTTTGTTCACCCCCTCAAAGAACACTAACAGGTTAGTGAGACAAGATCTTCCCTTACAGAACCCATGCTGAGTCTGCCTCAATAGGTTTTGTTCATCTATGTGCCTACTAATTCTTTCCTTAATAATGGTTTCCACCAATTTACCCGGTATCGACGTCAGACTGACTGGCCTGTAATTCCCCGGATCTCCGCTGGGACCCTTTTTAAAGATGGGAGTGACATTAGCTACCTTCCAGTCTACCTTCCACAGCATATGGAGCAGAGTGTGATGATGAAATGGAGGAGGGGGAAATGGTGCTATAAGCCTCTCTGGGTCCTCAGCAGGGAGAAAAGCAGAGCATAAATGCCTGAATAAATACATAATAACATATCATAAACTGATTTTGAAATTTCCCTCTATTTTAAAACCAGTTTCTGATTCAACAGCAAATATTGTAAACTGAGAAAAACAAATCAATATCACAGTTGGCCTCAAAGAATAATTGTTAAGGTTCTTTGGATTCGGGCCATTTGGATTAGGGAACCAAATGCAAATTTACTCTTATTCTGTGGGGGGAAATGATTTGTTATGAAGCATCATATTGCAATAAAGAAGGACACTGAGATGCAACCACTCTTTTCTTGTATACCCCTGTAGGGCATCAGTCCAAAAAATAAAGCTGGAGCCTCTTCTGTGGTTGTAGTTCTGAAATAAGTCAACTTCCTGGTGCTGGGTACATCTGGCAGTCTTTCTGCAGTCATATAATCTGGGTGGATACTCAGCAGCTAGACTCTTTGCTTCTTGAGGCTTTGCCGTTTGGTTTTGACTCTGATAATCAAGGGACTACTCTCCTATCATTTGAAAGAGAGCTGGCATCAACCTCAAAACGTCTGGTGTTTTGGGCCCTGACCCAGCAAAGCACTTAGTCACATGTGTACATTTAAGCACCTGAGTCGTTCCCATTGATGTCAAAGGAGCTATTCATGTTTTTAAAATTATGTACATTCTTACCTACTTTGCTGTGGTCGGAGCCTTATCTGAGGCATCTGAAATGTTTAGCTTTGCAACGTTGGACTAGGGCAGCCCCCACACTATAGACTTCTGCTTCTAGTCCTTGCAGTCAGGCGTCAAGAGTCTTGTGGGAGTCTGGCATTTCCATTTTGAAGCCTTCATTGGGATAAGGAGGCTTTGAGAATTAATAATATATAACCAGATAAACGTTTTGAAGTTTTCAAGATCTGAATGAGTTAATCTTCTTCCTCTTCCTCTTCTTCTCCTCCTCCTCCTCCTTCTTCTGCAGCAGCAGCAGGAGGAGGACAAGGAAATGTTCTGAAACTTGAAGCTCTGTGCTGAAAGGAAACACACAATTGTGGAATTTTTAATTGGAGAACTGGCATAAGGGTGTGGTTAAAAAATGGCACCTGTAAACCAGCCCTGTGCCTGGTAATCATGGGACCTTTGGGGGGGGGGGCTGAGCTGCGGGAGGGGGAGTGCTGCAGATAGGGTTGCCAGGTCCCATCTTCTCCCTGGCAGGGGGAATTGGGGGGCAGTCCTGGAGGGGGAGCTGCCATCCCTGACACAATGATGCCATTTAGAGTGATATCATTGTGTAGGGGATGCAGTGCCACACATGTACGCCCCCCCCCGCTTTCCCCCAACCATTTAAAGGGAACCTTCCCTTTAAATGGTTAGGGGGGAAGTGGGTGCCGTGCACACCTGTCCTGCAAGCCACAAGTTCACTGCTCGCAGAGCAGGAGTGCATGGCCCTCACTTGAAAAGAGCAGGCACCCCTGTCCTGTGAGTTGCAAATTCACCACTTGCAGGGCAGGAGCGGGTGGCCCCTGCTTGAAAAGAGCAGGTGCTACACCTGCCTGCCCTACAAGCCACGAATTTGCAGCTTGTGGGGCAGGCACGCATGGCACCCACTCTTTTCAAGTGGGGCTGTGGATTACTGTTGGGGGTAGGGCTTCTCCTGCTGGCCAGCTGGCTGGCATCTGGGGGAACCCCTCAAAATGGAGGATCCTCCACCCCCACCTGGGGACTGTCATCCCTAGTTGGAGATGCTGTGATATCACAGCCCCACAACCCTCTAGGAATTTCCCCAATATTTATGGTAAAGTCCATACGGATTAGGGGAAATTCTTAGAGCCTCACAGACACTGTCATGTCACTTCTGGGATCACCTGGAAATATGGTTGCCAACTCCAGGTTAAGAAATTCAAGGAGATTGGGAGGGGGAATTGTGGAGGGGAGAGAGTTCA